>NW_026623785.1:38865-105027 GCF_030028575.1 Malurus melanocephalus | reverse complement strand
GGGGGAATGGGGGGACACAGGGGCTCCCTAACCCCTGGGGGAATGGGGCGGGGGAAATCAGGGGCTCCCGAACCCCTGGGGGAATGGGGGGACACAGGGACCAGGTGCTCCCAACCCCCAGGGGTACATGGCCCCCAGGGGTGATCACACGGTTTCCGGCTCCCGGGGACATGGATTGGACAAGGACAGACGGGCACAGAGACCAGATGTTCCCAAACCTCGGGGGTACCCATGGGGCGGGGGCGCATAGGTTCGAGATGCTCCCCAAGCCCCGAGATGCTCCCGGAGGGGAGGAGGGGACACACGGACCAGACAGCCCCCAATCCCGGGAGACAGAGAGGAGAAAGCAGCCCCCGAGTCTCCCAGCTCGCCTCACCTCATCATCCAGGAAATCCAAGTAGTCGCGCTGCGCCTCTCGCAGCTCCGCATCCTCCAGCCCGCCCGCCGGGGCCGCCATGCTGCTGCCGCCCTGGGACGGATCCCGCCGCCGCCGCCGCTGGCGCTCCTGCTGCTGCCGGGGAAGGCGGTGAGAGCCGAGGGGAGGCGGGCTGGTCCCGCAGTCCCGCGATCAGATCAGATCAGACCCCGCGATCCACTCAAACCCCGCGATCCGCCCCCGGCGCGCTCCCGTTTCGCGCCAAACGCCGCTCCTTTCCCGCCACCGCGCGGGAAATCCGCCCCCGGCCCGCCCAGCGGCGCTGCTGATTGGTCAGCACCGCCCAGCGTCAGCCAATGGAACGGCGAGTAACAAGATGGACAAGAGCTTCAGCCTATCAGAAAGCGGGGCGGTGGGGGCGGGGCCAGGGGTACCGGGAGATCCGATTCGATCCCGGCTCCGGCTCTTGGAAGTTACCGAGCGGCTGAGAATTCCACTTTAAGGAAAAAAAAATTTAAAACCAAACCCAAAAACAACTAAAACACCCAAACGGAATCCCAAACGAAGAAAAACCCAGCAAAAGCTGATTAAAAACTATTTTTGGGTTTTGTTTTTTATACTGCATTTTGGGGAGCCCCGTTTCCGGGTGATTTCACCCCGTGCAGGCCGGGTGGGCGTTGTTTTTCCTTTTAATGTTACCCCGGCGTGACTCCAGGAGTTTGGGGATGAACACACAAAAGCGAGAGGTCCCGTGGTGTTTGTAATGGGAAAGGTGATTTTGGCTGTCTTAGCATCACGGAATGGTTTGGGTGGAAAGGAATMTTAAAGATCATTTTATTCCAATCCCCTGCCACGGGCAGGGACACCTTCCACTATCCCAGATTTTTCCAAGCCCCCTCCAACCTGGCCTTGGACACTTCCAGGGATCCAGGGGCAGCCACAGCTTCCCTGGGAACCCTATTCCAGGGCCTCACCACCCTCAAAGGAAGAATTTTTTTCTCCAATGTCCCATCTAACCCTTCCCTCTGTCAGTTTGAAAACCAGTCCTTGTCCTGTCATTATCTGCTTGTGTAAAAACTCCTTTTCCCTCTTTTCCAAGCCTCCTTTAARTCTCCTAAGAGGCTGTTGTAGGCAGGAATCAAAAGGTGTCGCTGCCTACAGGGAAACCTTTTTGCTCCCCCTTAAAAAAAAACATTATAGTATCCCTTAAAAATCTTTATCTAAACTCTGTTTAAAAATAGAAAAAGAATAAAAAGCATGACAAAAATATTTTGATCAGCAGGGCATACCAAGCACCAAAACTTGGCCATGTCCCCTGGATATTGTAGCTAACAGCAGTTTTTCCAGGGTAATCCTGAAAATAAATATTCACCCTGGGTTYTGCTGGGCTGTGCAAATGCTGAGGGACAGAATTCCTTCTGCCCGATCTCTCCAGAGGGAGCAGCTGTGATTTGTGTTTCGGAAGAGCAGCAGGAAACGGCCTTTGCCCGGTTTCCCATTTTCTGTTTGTGTGCCTGGATCAGATCAGTCACTGGAAATTGTGCTGGTAATTTTTTAGCCAGTTTGGAATACAYATAGCCCAAGTCCTGGATATTTGTCCTGCTCTGGAGAGCTCCTTCACATTGCTCTTGTGTCAAAGTGAAAGTTCAGAGTTTCCTTTTTAGGCCTTTTAGCTCTCCTGTGGAATAATTTGATGGAGTATTCGGTTTGGCAGGTTGGCAGGAATAAAGAATCTTACGTTCTGTTGCTGTTTTCTTCCTTTTTTTTTCCCTTTTCTCTTTTTCCTTTCCCTTTCCCTTTATTTTCTTTTTCCTTTTCATTTTTTTCCTCCCCTTTTACCTTGCCCTGCAAGCTCCAGAGATGCTCCCTGCAGCTGGAATACCCACCCTGCTTCTTTGCACTCAGCAGGACCCATTTCCCTTCAGATGTTCCCTAAATCCATCCCTTCCCTCTTATTTGCTGGATATTTCTTGTTTTCATGAGTGAGAAAGCACAAAAAGTGAACAGAAAAAAACTTTTGGTGTGCCCCATCACACATATAAAAAGATAACATGAAGATAACGTAAAGATAACATAAAGATAGCAGAAAGATATTTGAGAACATCATCCATGAGGATATAAAATGGCTGGAGGAATCTCTGTAAGTCCCCAAATGAAATATGATTTACCCCATATAAATTGTCAGTCCCCCATGTGAGATTTCACCTCTGAGATGCTTTGCCTCCCTCTGCAGCAGACAGAATATTAAATCCAGCAATGGACAGTATATGTACTCCACTGCAGATAAAATAGAGGTGGAAAAAAAAATTTGGGTGTAAAACACCCCGTGAATACAACACAGAGAGGTACCAGTGTGGGATTCAGGCACATCTATGCAGATTGCACAAGATCTCACCTACATTTGGGTGGTCAAAACGAATCCCAGCCCACGGAGACGTTGTGGATGGCTGCAGTTTTGCTCCTGCCAGGAGCTGGCAGGGCTGCACCRCTCCTGGCCCGAAAGGTAACTGGAGTTAGGGATAAAAATAGCCGCTGTTGTTATTCATGACAGCGCCCTATAGCAACTGCTGCGTGCCTGAATAATTCATCGGAGCAGGGCAGGCCGAGCAGGAGAGAGGGATGGAGCRAGGTGGAGAAAGCTGGGACACGACAAAGGCAAGGCAGAAACCTTCCCTGCCTTTTGGGACTCCCAGGACTGTGCCCAGGGTATCCCTGGGTTCATCTCCCTGCCACATCCCGGATRTTATGGGGTGAAAAGGCAGCACAAGCTCACAGGGACATTTAGCACTTCCTATCCACTGATAAAAACAGGAATTAGGCACTTAACACGCAGAGGGCCAGGACTGCAGGGCTTGCAGAGAAATGAAATGATCGGGGTGGACGAAGGAGCGATTTTCATGGGTGAATTGCACACGAGGGGTGCTGGCCAGAACACCCCAACAGCTCTCAGYGTGGATTTTCTCATCTCTTCCTCACAGTTCTGTGCACCAGAATCCACCTGTGCACTTGGTTTCTGAGGTTTTATGGGTGATCCTTCCAAGATTCTGGGGTGTTGTGGGGTTCTGTTGTTCTTGTTGCTGTCATTTTTGTTTCTGTCATTTTTGTTGTTGGTTTTTGYTGKKTTTTTTTTCTTTGTAGTTCAACTAAATGTCAATTTTCAAGTTTCCATCAATTTGCTCTCCTGGCTGCTGAGCAGCCTTGCTTCACTGACGAAAGGCAGGGAGAAGCTTGTGGCTAATTCACAGCTCCAAAAATGGGGGGAGAGTATCCCAAATTTGACAGTGTCACTTTATCACCAAGCAACACACTGGGGTGAAGATTTCAAATATATTTGTAGCAAAATAGAGGGATAATAACATGGAATTCAATGTTTGGAATRGGAAAAGGTCACTTTTTACAATTCAAATGATGTGGAGAAGTGAGACCACCTATGAGATGTTTTTATCAGAGTAAATTTTAAGTTTTCCAAGGGATTAAAGGGACTTATCCCTACTGAGCTCTCCTGCAGCTGCAGTTGGAGGAGTTGAAGCCCAACCAGGGAATTCACTCTSACAAGCAGAGTGTTTACCCGACTCTCATCACTTCCACACATGTGTAAGACAAATAATTTAATGCTGAAGGAGCCCTTTTTAATCCTCTGTCCTGACCTTTTCCCTAACATAGGCTGGAGAATTTCACCCCATCACATCTRCACCCAGCTCAGGCATTTCTGACATAATTTTCTTGAAGTATTTGCTATTCCCACGCAGGCTGGTAAATCTTTAAACGGTTCTAGCTTCTGGTTTTTTCCTAGTTGTGGAGGAGAAAAATATGGAAAACTACTATCAGTGTGTGTGAATGGAATTTCTTTACTTACGGGCAAGGGGAGCTGCTGGTATCTCACCAGGAGAGCACAGGAAAGTGGGTAAGGAGTTACAGCTCTGACCTTCAGTGTGTTTGGATGGATTGCAGGCACTTTCTTGCTTCCCAGAGTAGGATCCCAGAGCATATGGATTTGTTTTTCCTCCCAGATGCCTCTAGCGTGGCCTTAGCACAGTGATGGGAACATAAAWTCTTGTTCTGCTCCTGCTCCTGAAGCACAGCTACCCCAGATCCCATGGGGATTCATCCTATTTTCCTGCTGTGCAGGAGGAAAACACAGCAATTAATAGAAAACCAAAACAAACCCACACAGGCCGTGCCTGCGGGCGTGAGGAAAACTGAATTCCAAACGAAACCAGAGGAGTGGCTGAATCAACAGCAAAGCTCTGGAGAGCCTGGCTGAGGAATGGGGCAACCCAACCACATTTCCAGGGAAGTCTGAAGGGCCCAGAGACWGAGGTTTGGTGTTGCTATTTCGGTCTGCTCATCTGCTCTCATGACTTCTGCCTGTTGCTAAAGACAGTGACAGCTGGTTCCTTTTTTTTTTTTTTTAATATATATTCTCTCATTTTTCTCCACCCCCCAAGCCTGGAAATCACCCATCTGTATGCAAAACATCCCTGCCACTTCCTCAGAATCTCTGGGGGCTGTTTTCAGCCCTGGAGCAGGATCTACTGGTCAATTCAGCAAGGGGTGTCTGGCTTTAGAATCACAGAACCACGGAACTGTTTGGGTTGAAAGGGACCTTAAAGATCATCTTGTCCCACTCCCTGCACCTTCCTCTAGACCAGGCTGCTCCAAGCCCCATCCAACCTGGCCTTGGACACTTCCAGGGAGATGTACACCATCCTCACTGTAAAAAATTTATTCCCAATATCCCAATATCTAAGCCACCCTTCTTTCAGCCATGACCCTTGTCCTGTCCCTCCATCCCTTGTCYCCAGTCCCTCTCCAGCTCTCCTGGAGCCCCTTTAGGCTCTGGAAGGGGCTCTGAGCTCTCCCTGGAGGCTTCTTTTCTCCAGGTGAGCACCCCCAGCTCTCCCAGCCTGGCTTCAGAGCAGAGAAGCTCCTCTGGACTCATTCCAGCAGCTCCAGGTCCTTCTGCTGTTGTTCCCCAGATCTGGAGGCAGCTCTGCAGGTCGAGTCTCACCTGAGTGGGGCAGAGGAGCAGAACCCCCCTTCCCTTGCTGCCCACGCTGGGGGATCAGCCCAGGACACAGGGATTTTCAGGGATGGCTCATGTCCAGCTCTCACCCACCAGCACCTTCAGATTTTTCTCCTCAGGGCTGCTCTTGATGCCTTCCCTGTCCTGATGGAAAGCTGGGAAGCTGCAGCACTCGGTGTAAGGCACATCACTAACCCCCATCAGTGTCACAATGGGCTGTCACTGCTGCAGGCAAACCACGAGGAGGCAGGGAAGTCCTGACCCCAAATTGCCACACAATCCTTGTACAACACGTGGGGAACAGCTGATGGTGCCAAAATTAACTGTATYGAGTGCTTCTTTCTGATTGCACAGGCTGAACTTGGTGACCCAAGTGAGGGTTGGKTTTTTTTCTGAATTATTAGTTAAAGAGAGCCTTAGTGATCTAATGTGTTCTTAGTGTTCTAATTCTGCATCTGCAGATTTTTTTATTTAAAACATCYCAAACCATGAGCATCAATCCTTGCCCAGTGGGAAGGAGTTCCATATGGGAACAGACAGGGCAAAAAATATCTTTTACCCAGCTACAATAACAAAATGTCAATATTCTTTATTAGAGGCAAATAGAAGGAAAAGGTAGCACATCCTACTTTCTGGATGCCATTTGGTGCTTGGAATACCTCGGTTGTCTTTGCTGCAAAGCTGCTACATTGGTCCTCAACAGCACAGTGTGGACATGGAGTGTTTGGATTGCGTCTTGGTGAAGGGAAACCCTGATCCACAGAAGAAGCTTCTTTTTTTGAGTAAAATAACAGAACAGCATTTTTTAGGTSCCTTCCAACCCAMACTGCTSTATGATGCACATTTGGGTGGGGAATTCAAGCATTCAGGACCTGTTTGAGGGYACAAAGCATGCTTGAATCCTATCAGATGACTGTAGAGGGTTGGGAGAGCCCAGCCTGGTACAACCTTGTCTTAACTCTGGGACTAATCTCCTGGGCAAACACAACCACACCTGGATCATGAATTGAAGGGAGCTGGGTGATTCATTTCAGGGTTTAAAATGTCAGCAATAGGGAGTAACAGGGACTRCAGCACAGCAGGGTAAGTCTGAGATGCACTACAAAGTGTGGCTTGGTACCATTCACCTTAGAGCCAGTGATCAAAGAGATGTCACTGTGCAGGCTTGGGGTGCAAACCAGGCTGTCAGCWCCCACCCAGGAGAGCAGTTATCCCACACAGAGCTGCCCTTTGCCCTTCCCATGGCTGTCCTGGGGCACGTCTTGAAGTCAAATGAGGGAAAAACCTTTCATTGGAACAAAAAGGAACGTGCAGTGTCCATTTGCAGCAGAGATGTCACACCCCACCATGCCTTTCTGCCTGGCTTGTATTTTATGTCCCACCTCCTATGCCATCTATAACCCATTGCCTGTGTCCTGTCCCTCCATCCCTTGTCTCCTCTCCAGCTCTCCTGGAGCCCCTTTAGGCACTGAAAGRGGCTCTGAGCTCTCCTTGGCACCTTCTCCTCTCCAGGTGAACACCCCCCACTCTCCCAGCCTGGCTCCAGAGCAGAGGGGCTCCACCCTTGGAACATCTGTGTGGCCTCTGGATTTGCTCCAGCAGTTCCACATCATTTGATGCTGAGGGTCCCAGAGCTGGACACAGCACTGCAGGTGGGGTTTCACCAGAATGAAGCAGAGGGGCAGAATTCCCTCCCAATTTAAGGAATGGAGGAGAAAGATGTACTATTCCAGGTCTTTCAGGGATGTCTTCAGGGAGGGACAGAAAGTGAGTGCAAGATGTCACTAAAAGGGATGGGATCTGCAAATTTTATCCCCATCCAAATTTTATCCACATCCCCAAGTGCAATCACAGGGAAAAACTGAGGTCCTCTGTCCACCTTGCACACCCTGGATGTTTTCCTTCCTCACTTTGGGGGCAGTGGCTCTCCCACGTGCAGTGAGRTTTGTGCTGGGATGTGCTGAACCTTCACCCAGGCTGGAGAGATCTTATCAGAGCCACAAAGTCGCATTCCTGGGCTGCCTCTCYGTGGATCCTCTCCCTGCAGAACAAGCAGTCCTTCTGTTTTCCTGGTAAACCCATCAAAAGCCAGCAGTTCTGACAGGCTGGAGCAGCAAAACCCGCATGAACCAGCTGAGGCAGAGCCRGGAGAGGGCAAACGGGTGCTCTGTGCTCATAAATTAACCTGCTCTTGGGGTCATGGTGACTCTGCAGCTGAACCCACTGCTGTGGTTTGGCACAGCTCCGTCCAGGATGCACCAGCCTCTCCCAGACATTTCCCAGGCAGAGTTCAGGATCCCAGAGGCTGCTCCTGRAAGTCCATTTGAGYKCAAAGGGGTATTTTCTGGAGCCCAAAGAGTTTGATGGTGGCAGCTGGCTTGAGGCCACCCGGCCTTTAACCTGGACATCTTGGGGAAAATCATCTGCCGTGTGTCCACAGCACCAAAATCAGGGGATTCCCACCAACTCCATGGAAGTCATCTGGTCCATCCCCCCTGCTCATGCAGGGCCACTCAGAGCTGGTTGTCCAGGTCCATGTCCAGAGGGATTTTAAGTATCTCCAAGGATGGAGATATTTCTCTCTGGACAACCTGTTCCAGTGCTCGGCCACCCTCACAGTTAAAAAGTGTTCCATTATGTTCAGAGGAGCCTCCTGTGCTTCAGTAGGTACCCATGGCCCCTGATCCTGTCTTWTTGACTTTGAATGTAAAATCGCCATCCTTGAGAGTGATCTCCGTCCTTGGAGATCTTAAAAACCATCTGGACACAATCTTGGGTAACTGGCTCTGGATGGCCCTGGAGCTGGACCAGGTCACCTCCCGAGGTCCCTTGTCATCCCCAAACACCTTGGGGTGAATTTTAAGTCCTTTGAGAAGCTGCAGAGGGACCTGGGGGTCTTCTGCCTGAAGAAAAAGGAGGATCAGGGGGACCTTCTCATCTTTACAAACTCTTTGACAGGATGGTGCATCACATGGGATTAGGCTCTGCTCCTAGGGAACAGGGACAGCACAAGAACCTCAAGCTGCACCAGGTGAGGTTCCAGTTGGATTTCAGGAAGAATTTCTTCATGGAAAGAGTGGGCAGGCATTGGAATGGGCTGCTCAGGAAGGTGTTGGGAGTCCTCATCCCTGGAGGTGTCCAAGGATCGACAGAACGCGACACTCAGTGCTGTGGTCTGGTGAAAAGGATCGGTCACCCGTTGGACTCGATGACCTTGGAGATCTCTCCCAACCTAAACCATTCTGTAATTGTGTGACTTTACAGCCTTCTCCCGCCGTGTCACTGAGTTCCCCTCCGCACCCAGCGCTGGGGTGACGGGATTTGGGCTCTGTTGGGTCCGGCCGGGGTTGGGTTGGGTTGGGCTCGGTCCGCGGGGCCAGCCCGGGGCGGGGCGGGCCGCGCATGCGCGGGAGAGCCGCGGGGGCTCCCGGAGGCGGCGGCGCCGGGACTCGGCAGCGGCAGCGGGAGAGGGAGGAGAGAGCGGAGAGGGGACACTGAGAGGGGACACTGAGAGGGGACACTGAGAGCGGACACTGAGAGCGGTGAGTGCGGGAGGGGAGAGCCAGCACTGAGTGCGGGAGATGGAGAGCAGGCACTGAGTGCGGGAGATGGAGAGCAGGCACTGAGTGCGGGCGGTGAGTGCGGACACTGAGAGCGGTGAGTGCGATGGGTGAGTGCGGGCGGTTCCCTCCCCGCCGTCCCCTCCTCTCCCTCCCCCCGGGACACCCCGCCGAGGGTCCCCAGCGAGTTCCCGGTGCGCTCCGGCGGCCCCGCGCGGGTACCGCCGCTCCTGCATCCCCGCCGCGCCGGGAGCATCCTTCCCCGCGGGGGCTGCGGGAGGCAGGGCTGGGTGCCGGGGGTGGCCGGTGTGCGGTGCCTGGTGCTTGCAGAAATCCCTGGACGATGCGGGATCTTTCCCTCTGMGCCACGCGCAGTTGTGGTCCATCAAGCCAGGATTGGAGCAGCGGCCAGGTGGGTGCTGGGGAAGAGTGTCAGGAGGGGAGGAATGCACAGAGAGACGCGGATTTGTTTTAAATTCCCCCGCTACCGGTATCTCAAGGGCTTCCCGAAGGAGAGAGGTGGGCAGTGGTTTTCCTCCGTGTTTGTTTGAAATGGCTGTGGGCGGATTTTCCTTGAATGACTTTGACACCCGGGGAGTTCTGGAGGCCACGGGAAGGAGATGCATAGTTCAGCCGTGAGCTGGGGGAAGAACCAGCTCCCGGTGTTTGCCTTGGAGCTGCCGCCTGCCCCTTGCGCATACACGAGCTGGGGCGAGTCTCCAAAGGGTCACTGGAGAGTTGTTCCCTGCTGATCTTCTCCAGGGTACTTCGGGGTCATGTTCCCCCTGTATCCCATCTGGGTTATTTCCTGGCTGAAAACACACCAAGCATCCCACTTTTTTTATTTTTTTTAAGTGGGGGGAATATTGTAGAAAGTCTTAAAGCGTTCTGGTTTTCTTCAACACAAATATATAGATATATAAGTTCAGGTAAACATTTAACAGTTGTTTGTTTGGTGTCAAACTAAATCCTCTCTGACCTGAGTAGGGTTGAGTGTGGAGCATCCCCAGGGGCTGTGCCAAGATGGGAAGTGCCACAGATCCTGCACTGGCTATGCAGATTCCCTGCTCATTAAATACGCGTGCAGCTCCAGTGGTTCATCCCGAAGCTGCTTTGGCTGGAGCACAAGGGGTTTTTACTGGGATGGAGAGCTGCATTTGTTGTAGGTTGCTGTGAGATCCTGGCTTTGGAGATGGGAAGTGATTTAGGTCTTTCTAGCTGGGGGATTTTTGGGTGGGATGGGGCTTGGAGCAATCTATTCTAATGTGARGTGTCCCTGCCCATGGCAGGGGGGTTGGAATGAGACAGTCTTTAAGGYTCTTTCCAACCCAAAACATTTTAGGATTCCATGATTGCTTTCAGGGGATTAGGATAAGGAGGAGTGTGATGCTGCCCTGGCAGCAGTGGTTAAAAAATAAAAAGGTCATGAAAAAATCATGAAAAAGGATGAATCCAGCGGGTCTGAAGACTGTTTTTTGCCGTCTGCCAGGGCAGGGAGGGGACAGGCAGCCAYGAATTCTGAATTCTAGCAKCAGACYGTGCTCCTTCTTGGGGTGCCGTGGYGATATGTGCTGCAAACAGTTCCTAGAAACCCACTTGGGGCCCGTCAGGCCAAACCACACAGTCACACATTTCCTCCCACACAGCCGGGGAAGGTGTGGGTTAACAGCCCTGCACCCTGCAGGATTTTCTGTTTCCCGGGCATTAATTGCTTTTATTTGTTTATGCTGAAGCTGCAGCCGCAGCCTGTGCTGAGCAGAGGGCTGTGTCCCTGTGGATGCAGGGAGGGATGACCGTGCCAGYGGGGCTGGGGACAAGGGAGGTGCCACCACCGGGTCACGTGCGTGAGCTTGCGGCTACTTGCTCATCTTGAGTTAGACACCAGCTTAATTTTTTATCYGCCAGTCTACGGGGTGACCTTTGTTCCTGGGGTCAGACCGGTGGTCCTTTAATTGCATAAATAATTAATCATTAATAAATTCCAGCAGTATAAATACCCAGGRAGGCTGCTGGAGGTTGCATGTTTGGGCTGCAGCTGTACAGATGTGGCCAAACCGTTATAAGCTCCATCCTTCACAGAGTCATGGAATGGTTTGGGTTGGAAGGGACATTAAAGATCATCCAACTCCAACCCCCTTTCCATTAGATCAAGTTGCCCCAACCCTCGTCCAACCTGGCCTTGGACACTTCCAGGTAGTAAAGTGAAGCTTGATCCCAGCTCCTGCCCACCTCCCAGGCCCCACCAAATCTTTGGGATTGAGTAGGGTTGTAAGCATGTGGATCCAGCACAGCCTACATCCCATTTTGGGGGAAATGGGGGGTGAAATCTGCCATCTGGCTCTTTCTTGGGGCTCTCTAGCCCCCAGGAAGGGCATCACTTCAATCACTGCAAACCTAGAACCTCGCTGGGAAAGGCCACTGGGCTAAATRGGACAAAGTCCCGGATGGGGACAAAGACTTTCAGTGCAGGGGAGAGGAGAGTTTGCAGCTCTGGGGAGTTGGCACAGGGCTGCAGTCTCTCCCTGGCAGCCTCCTCTCTGCCCGCAGCAGCCACAGGGTTCTGCATGATTTATATACATTTTTTTCGAGTGACCGAAGCTCTAAAATCCACAACCTTAAAGAAAAAAAAAAAGGTTTTGTGCAAGAGGCTTTTGTGGATGACAGCAAAGCTGAGCAGCCTCAGCCCAGAGACTCTTTTGGGGATGATTTGAACCCCCAAACAACACACAGGCACCTTGGTTTGGTTGTTCTSCCCACAAGCAGATGGTTCCAGGGTTGTCCCATCAGCTGATGGATCTGAGCAGGGAGGGATTTGCTGGCTTGTCGAGGTCTCCCTGGGCTAGCAGGAATTCCCAGTTCCAGCTGATCTGCACTGAAGATTTGTGCTGAAGGATATTTAGGAGGTGAAAGCAGGATGCAGCTGCAACAAATCCAAGCTCCATTTTTGGTCAGTGGAGGGGGAAAACCCCTCAGGCACTTCACTGGCACAATTCCAGTTTCTGGAAATGGTCAGTCCCAATCCATCAGTGATTCTGCCTGGCTGAATACAGCAGGCAGGGACTGGTGTGGGTGGCAAGACAGAAATCATGCTCAGGAGTGTGCTCACATTTCAGCAATCTGATGGTCATCATTTGGGACTGTGTCCTGGCCTGGTCTGATTCCTGGTGTGCTCATCCAGGGATTTCACAGTCACTGAAATCCAGCCCCAAAGCATTGGATGCTGTGTTGGTTGTGTGTGGGAAAAGAAAGTGGTGACCGGATCAGGAAAGCACAAACAGCAAAGGATTAGTGAGATTAGGAAGAAAAGCTGCAGAATATTACCTCGCCCTTGACCAATTTTTGATACAGGGGGAGTGGATTTGYCAGAGGAGGGAATTCCCAGCCAGGGCCTGTGAGTAGAATCAGTGAATATTAACTGGTGCTACAGGTGGGTTTCTTACTTTTTTCAGGAATTATTTGCTGTGTTAGCAGCAGCATCASCAAGCTTTAACCCTGTTTAGGCATGAGGAAAGTGCAGCTGTGCTGTCACAACAAAGCAGAAATGTGCCATTCCCTGGCATKGTTTGGGAGATAGCACAGAACAGGAGTTGTACCAGTGCAGCAGCACAGGAACGGCCATGCCAGCCCAGCTGATCTCTGAGAACCTGATGTTGTGAAAATCAAMCCCCCTGCACGTGATGCTTGGACTCTCACAATAAACTCCCCAGCCTCATCCAGCCTTTTTTTTCCTGACTTTGGGGTTCCATCCCSCTGCTTTGCACCCCTAAACACCACAGGGCCTGGGGGGATGCTTTGCTGCAGGGATGTGGTGTTTGCCAGCAGCTTTGTTTTGCTCTGTGCCTTCCGAGCACAGCGTTCCCTGCTCTGGCTCCACTGCTCTCATCCCCTGGCCCCATCCCAAAGCTCAGGCAACGCTGAGCCCATGTCAAGAGGCACTTGCTGCTCAGCACGGCTGAGCTGGCTGCTGGCCCAGCTCGCTTCCAGGCCAGGAATTGCAGGGGAGTTGACACTGCCATGGCTTCCGTGGGGGAWCCTGCCACCTCCTGCTGGCTTTCGTGGCCCGTCTCCCAGCATCACGGGACGTTCGTTTCCTGAGGGATACATGCTTGGACAAACCCTGCTTGCGCTGCATGCTCTGTGTTTGTGTTTGTGTATAGAGAAAGGGAGAATTTGAGCAGTCTTCTTTTATTTGAAATTTTCCACTAGGTTACTTTGACCTTTTTTCTTAACAGGTCACGTTATTTCAAGTCATGCCCTTCAGTAAATCACGTGGCATCACTTTTTACCTTCCAGAGCATCCCAAGTTGTGCATTCCKGTTGGAGGAATGATGGGAATTGGGCTGATGTAGATGTAACAGGGTACACAAGTGCCCTGAGGGAAATAAAATCTGTGTGATGCATTGTTAAGTAGTCCCAGCACTGCCCAGTGCATTAGGAGCACAGTATCTCATTTCCATCAGGCAGATGAGGATTTTTTTATATCCCAATTTCATAGATGGGGAGGTGTAAGTCCAGTTTACAGAAGCCCCAAGCACCTGGCCCTTCTCTGGTTGTGGCAATTTCCACTTTGCTGCTGGAGTGTAGATCAGTCCTTCATACCTTGCTGCCTGCTCTGCCACAAACAGTCAAATCATGGAATCCCAGAGTGGTTTGGGTTGGGAGGGACATTAAACCTTATCCAGTTCCACCCTCACTTCTAAGGGCAGGGACATCTTCCACTATCCCAGATTGCTTCAAGCTCTGTCCAGCCTAGCCTTGAACTCTTCCAGGAATGCAACAGCCTCMGATTGTCTGAGCAACCTGTGCCAGTTGTAAATCCCAGTAACTCCCTGCAGAACAGATCTGAGCTCCGTGTGTTCCTGGAGGAATGCTGGCACCTAAATCTGTGTTAGSAGAAAGAAGCAGGGAACACCAAGACTGCACAGGAGCTGCTGCTTGAGCCAGTCCATGGTCTCTCAGTTTCTCATCTCTGGTGAGGCATTTCCAAAACACCAGGCAGAATGGGATGGAGGAGCTGGCACTGTGCTCCCAGGATGGTCTTTCCTCCAGCCCATCACAAAGGTTTAGTTACAGGAGGGGATGTTTGTGCTTAGRGAGGACCAGCCTTCAGGCAACAGGATTTGGGATGGGGTTTATTCAGTGCATCTGAGCTGGGTGCAGCCCTGGTGCAGCCTCTCCCAGAGCCCAACTGCTCCCTGCTATCCTAGTGCTGTAGGAGCTGTGACACCAAAGTTAACCATGTGTGGGAAGGGGTCACAATAAAACCCCAAGCTTCAAAATGACTTGGAGTCCCCSCAGGGACTTTTGCTCAACTGCCAGAAGAGAGGAATTCAGGAATTAATCACCTGCAGCTCTCCAAAGCAGTCTGGTGGCCACTGCTGTTATTTTCATGCTGTCCACAACCACTTCTCCTTTTTTCTGTTTTAAATGCAATGCATTTATTAAAGACTTCCCCAAAGCTGAGTACTCCTGGTCCTCCCTGCTTTGTTTACCAGGAATTACTGCCTTTTTGGAAGCCTGTGTAAACCTCTGATGCCTGAATACCAGTCTGCAAGTGAATCCATCACACTGGTCCAGCCTCAATMCCAGACAGTGAACTCGGGGGCCAGACTGGTGGGAAAATCAACCGTACTCTGTAGGAAATTTTCTCATTCAAACCCTTCCATCAGACTGTGACCAAAAAGCAAAAGAGCTGGGAAAAAGCTCGGGTTTCCAATTACCCTCTTCAAAAGGGAGAGAAAAATTGGAACGGGATCGTTCTCCTCCTGTGCCGGGAGTTTTTATTGTGGTTGTAATGATCCAGCCTGGCYATCATCCACTCCCTCCTTCTCGCCTTGCAGCTCCCTCCCTGAACAAACGATACTTGGTTGCTGTTAATTGGGAGCAGCCAAAATAACTGAATCCCCCGGAGATGGGGGGTGAGGACGGAATCTCAACGAGACACCCCGCCAATGAATGTGGCTTTCAGCTGCTCCTACGCCCCCGTGAAGGGAAAAGAATAGGGGCTCTGTGAAAGTGAAACAGCCAGTGCTGACCTTGGGTTTCTGGGTTGGTGTTTTTTTGTTGGGTTTTTTTTTTTTTTTTTTTTTTTCTCTTTTCTAACGTTAATTGCTCGTCACTTTGTCCCATCACATGATCGCTGGAAACTGCCAACTTGTTCTCACTCGTTCATATCACAAGGTTTGAAATAAGCAGGCTACCAGGTCCTGATTTTGTGCTGTTCAGCCCAGTATCAGATGTGTTTCTTGTGATTTTGGACTATTATTTTGAAAATCTCTGCCCCTCACAGCCTGTTTAAAACTGGCATTTTCCAGCTCTGAAAGCCAGCCTGGAATAATCTGTGCTGTCAGGGGGATGAGCAATGCCCAGGCTCTCCGAGGCAATGCTCACTGAACTCTGGGGATGAGAGACTATGGCAAAATCCTGGCAGGAGCACGAGCGGTGCCAGCCAGAGCCAGGCTGTGCCTGGGACAGAAGCTGCCTGTTTCTCTCACACCCTTGTCAGCATGCAAAGCAGGCAGGCCATGAACTGCATTCCCAAGCATCCCTATTCCTGGGCTTTATTGCCACTTCCCCCTGGATTCCCTTTGCTCTTTATGGGCAGGTTTCTCTGCAGGAGATGAGTTCTTCCAGCCTGCTCTTTGCAGGTCAGTGCTGTATCAGAGATGGTTTTCAGTTCCTAATGTCCACAGGTCCAGTCTGGCATTAGTCCATGTTCTCTGAGATGTAAAGAACTTCAATACGTCCTTTCTTCTTGTCTTGCCACCATGATCATTGAATCATAGAATCCCAGAATGGTTTGTGTTGGAAGGGACCTTAAATATCATTTTGTTCCAATCCCTCTGCCGTAGGCAGGAAGAAAATCTTCCCTATGAGGGTGGTGAGGCCCTGGCACAGGGTGCCCAGAGCAGCTGTGGCACCTGTGAAGCCCCTGGATCCCTGGAAGTGTCCAAGGCCAGGTTGGACAGGGCTTGGAGCACCCTGGGAGAGTGGAAGATGTCCCTGCCCATGACTGGGAGTGGAACGAGATGATCTTGAACAGCCCCTTCCATCCAAACCACTGCACAATTCCATGATTTACGAATAAACTCCATTAGCTATAAGAAGCCAGAATAGACTGGCTGCACATTGGAACAGGGGAGAGGGAGAATTGCCTTTTGTTCACACCATGCCCTCAGAGAGTGCCCCAAAGTCAAAATTTGCCTTTTCRCCCTAAATTTTGGCATGTAGGTCCACAGGGATACAAAAGCTGCTGAGTGAACTGCGTGTCCCATCACAGATCAGGACCCTCTTCTTTAGGAGAGGAGCAAAAYCCTTGTGAGTGTGCACAACATTAGCCCCCCCCTGTCAGGGTGCTTTCTTCAGCATTACACATCTGTGAAACTGAAACAGCATCTTCAGGGACCATTTTGCCTTCTGTGGCTAAGGCAGCTCCATCAAACACAGCAGACAAATTCCCCTGTGGCAAACAGGGAAAAAACCTCCTGCCTTGAGAGATGCTAAGGGAGAAAGCCTAGGCCATCTAGGGCAGAAAGAGTTTTCTGGAAAATGAAACTTAATTATGACAGCTCRTCTCTGCTAGAATACGGAAGCAACATGAAAATATTTTCTCTCTTATCAGATGCTTTGGGTTTCTGCAGGAAGTGGGACGTTGCACCTGATTGAGAGTCTGCTCTGAGGTCGCTCTTTGTGCTTTCTCACCCTGGGACTGCCAGGTCCCACCTCTCTGCTTTCAGAAACTCTCTCATGGTGTTTGACACTGTCCTGTCCTCTGTATCATGGCCTAGCAGGAGTCTCCCATCACAGAATCACAGAATGRTTTGGGTTGGAAGGGATCTTAAATCTCCTCTAGTTCYARCTCCCTGCTATGGGCAGGGACACCTTCTCTAGACCAGGTGCCCACTCAAACTGTTGCTGTCTCACCTCTGGACACAGCTGGGATATCATGTAACAGGAATAAAATTCACCATTTTTCACACTCAGGCAAAATACTTACTTGCATTTACTTTTTTCTTTTACATCTCCATCCCCTGCAGCTCCAGTTGGGTGCATACAAGCTTAGGAGTCCAATCCTACTCCTGCAAACCTGTGTGTGTTGGTTTCACAGGMGTAACCACAGCCCTGCACAGTCTGATGGCATCCTATCAGCACCAATTTCAGTTTAACATGGGCATTTGTGATGAATTCTCCTCTATTTAGTATGACACAACCATCAGCAGGGAAGAGAAATATCTAGGTTATTGGGAAACAGGGGGTACTGGGAATTAATTTGATGCCAGGGGTTGTTCTCCTGACATTGGGATCCTGCTGTGCCCTGAATCTGAATCTTGCCAGCCAGAGCTTAGCCAGTCTGGAGGTTACCAAGGAGCAGAGCAGAGCAGGCAGAGGAGTGCCCAGAACTGGGTTTGGCTGCTCTGAGCTTCCAGGCACATCTCTGGCAGTCCCTCAGCATGGCTCTGTGGATGTTCCCAAAACTCTGATGCTGTACCCAAGCTGCAGCCATCTCAGATGCAAAGCCTCTCATTTCTTCATTCCCTCTCAGTCCTGATGCTTCTTACACACATGGAGGGATGAGGGCTGCAGATTTGAGACTGTGGATTTCTTCCTTTCTCCCTCTGCCATACTCACTACAGCAGCCCCAGGTGGGTAACCCATGGGCAAGTTGTGTGACAGGGAAGTTTGAGTTTCTTTGCAGCCATGATTTGGTTGGGACCCTCTAAATCAATGTGCGGACAGGCAGATTATCCCTTAGATGAGTAATTACATCCCAGTTTTGTCCCTGAGCATTTTGTTCTGGAGTAATGGATGAAAAATCACCTTCATAATCATCAGATGCYTTCTTGCCATCTGACTAATTCCTGCACCCCCTTGTTGGCAGCTCCTGGCTCCTGAACATGCTCTGAGCTGAGCACCTGAGGAAGTGGGGAGGAAGGGCAGGCTTGTGACATTGCTGTGTCCATCAGGTGCCAGCTGAGCTGCAGGGTCAGGGCTCTGCATCCTTCTCTGTGCTGAATTTAGGTCAGGGAACAGATAYCCCTGGGAATCTGGCACTCCCTYAGACCCTCTTCCAACTTCCCAGGAWATCTGGTACCACTCAATTCCCCTAATAYTCATAGAATCATGGAATGGTTTGGGTTGGRAGCGACCTGAAAGACCATCTAGTYCCAAGCYCCTGCCAYGAACAGGSAMACCTTCCACTATCCCAGGTTGCTCCAAGCCCCATCCAGTCTGGCCTTGGACACTCCCAGTAATGGGGCAGCCACAGATTCTCTGGGCAACCTGTGCYRGGGCYTCCCCCCACTCACAGGGAAGGATTTCTTCCCAATATCCCATCCAACCCTGCCCTCTGGCAATGAGAAGCCATTCTCCCTTATCCTGTCACTCCAGGTCCTTGTCCAAAGTCCCTCTCCAGCTCCTTTTGAGCCCCTTTAGGCATTGGAAGGTGCTCTAAGGGCCAGCATCTCGATGGTGCCATGGTTAATTCCACTGGGAATGGCTGCAGGCTCTTCTCCCTGATKCACCACCATTAACAATTCCCCTTTCTCCCATCTTCACAGGGCACAAAGACAACATTCCCTGTTGCGGGGCTGAAGGCAGCAGGATGACAGCCATCCTGGAGCGGCTCAGCACGCTGTCCCTCAGCGGGCAGCACCTCAGCCGGCTGCCCCGGCTGCTGGAGGACGGCTTCCCCAAAATGCCCTGCACGGTGAAGGAGTGCGAGGTGCCACAGCTCTTCCGGGAGCCCTACATCCACAGCGGGTACCGCCCCACCGGCCAGGAGTGGCGTTACTACTTCCTCAGCCTCTTCCAGAAGCATAACGAGGTGGTCAACGTGTGGACTCATCTCCTGGCGGCGCTGGCCGTGCTGCTGAGGTTCAAGACGTTTGTGGAGGCTGAGCAGTTGCCCGTGGACGCGTGGTCCTTGCCTTTGCTCATCTTTGTCCTCTCCTCTGTCACTTACCTGACCTGCAGCCTCTTGGCCCACCTGCTGCAGTCCAAGTCGGAGCTGTACCATTACACCTTCTACTTCGTGGACTATGTTGGAGTCAGCATCTACCAGTATGGCAGTGCCCTGGCTCACTTCTACTACAGCTCTGACCAAGCCTGGTACGACAAGTTCTGGCTCTTCTTCCTGCCAGCAGCAGCTTTCTGTGGCTGGTTGTCCTGTGCCGGCTGCTGCTACGCCAAATACCGCTACCGACGGCCTTACCCCATCATGCGGAAGATGTGCCAGGTGATCCCAGCAGGGCTGGCTTTCATCCTGGATATCAGCCCCGTGGCTCACCGGGTGGTCGTGTGTCACCTGGGGGGCTGTGAGGAAGATGCTGCTTGGTACCACACATACCAGATACTGTTTTTCCTTATCAGTGCTTATTTCTTTTCCTGCCCTGTCCCWGAGAAATATTTCCCTGGCTCCTGCGATATCGTTGGCCACGCCCACCAGATCTTCCATGCCTTCCTGGCCGTCTGCACCCTGTCACAGCTGGAGGCCATTCTTTTGGATTACAAGAACAGGCAGGAGATTTTCTTGAAGAGACACGGGCCTTTCACCGTTTATCTCTCCTGCATCTCTTTTTTTGGCTTGGTGGCCTGTAGTGCCATCACAGCTTACATCTTGAGAMGCAGGATCAAGGCCAGCCTGGCTAAAAAGGACTCCTGAAAGTCACGGACGTGACAGGCATGACATCACCAGAGAAAATCAAGAAAAGGGGGCATAACATACTAGAGACATGACTGTCTTACTTGCCTAACATGCCGTGACTAACCAGGACCCTGGATTCAGATGGAGGGCTGGACATTTCATGCTGGATGCATTTTCACAGCAGGGATTGCCTTTTGCCATCTGGGGGGGGGGGGCAGGAAATATTTTAAGCCAGAGCAAGTCACTGAACCAAGGATGCTGGAATAGGCAGAGGTTCCTTGTTCCTTTTGGTAGAGCTGTATGTGAGACCTTGTTGAAGGTCAGGGAGGGTGGCCTGGAGGCTGTGGGACTGTCGAAGRGTCTGCCAGGGCTCACAAACGCCATGAGGACCACAGCTGGATGTGATGACCTCTCTGGGTTTTGCCATATCTGTTCTTATCAAAGGCTGTCGGAAGGTTTCAGGAAGTCTTTGTTTCTAGGGTTCAGGGTAAGGTCATGTGTGGGACAGTGGCTGGTAGAATCCTTTTCCTATTCCAGCCAGGTTATCTCTATGGTCCCCTTGTCATGTGTGTCAATGCCAGGTTGCTTAGGTGGCTTTGGGAAAACATCTTTGGAGATTTAGGCTTGGCCTGGGGTCCTCTGGGACCAACTAGGTCTGTATCATCTGTCTAGGGAGTCTGACCGACCTCTAGCAATGTCCATGAAGTGTGGAATAACTTGGATGTGATCTGTCTGATTCAGGAAAGGCTGATCCTCCAACAGTACTACTGTGGTCATGGCCAAAAGGTTATGAAGGTGGAGGAGTCTTTATTCCCCTCTTAATGGTGCTTTGTGTCCTTGGTGAGCCTTATGGGAAAGCTGACTTTGAMGAGGCAGAGTTTCTTTTCTTTCACCAGTGGGGTTGTGTCTCTGGCATGTTTTTATGAGTATTAGATGAAGGTGGAAGAAAAAGGTGGAAGCAGGGTGACAACATAAGGGTCCTGCATAACCTTGGGATGGGTTTGTCCTTGGGACTTGGTGATTCCTGTGTGGATAGCAAAGGTAGTGGTCAAGGTCACTTTAATATCCGTGGGTCACTCCTGTGCAAAGTAACAAAGTCTGGGTTACTGTGTTCCTCACTAGAGAAGTCTCTTCTGTGCTTGTCTGGGGGGAATATTGGATATGGAGCCACTGAGGAGGTTTAAATCCTTGCTGAAACCAAGGAATCCGTGGGATCTATCCCAGCCAAGGGTTTGTCTCACTGAACCCAWGGGCAGGCAAATGAATTGTGTTTGTTGGTTTTGAGCAGGCAGSTGTAGGGTTGGGGATATGGATGGCAAGGACAAGCACTGATTTCTGCACTTGATTTGTGTTTTAGCTCTTGAGGTGTGTGTKTTCGTGTTCCATGTGTGTGCACAGGATTTATTATTCAGAAAGGCTTTGCCTTTAGATTTTATATCTGYAGAGCTTCCTAGTTGGGTTAAGATTAACCTGAAGGAAACAGTGCTGTCCTGCTGGAAGAGAAAGGTGGGCCAGACAACAGATCTGTTAACAGGTGGTTGAAAACAGACCTATAAATAGGTATTTTGCTGGTCCTGTGTGAGGGTGAATTTGGAACTTATGGCCCTATAAAAATTAAATACAAAGGGAGAGAGAGGAAAGTAAGTTTGGAGTATAGAGAAGAAATCATAGGAAAGCCTTCAGGAGGTCATCAAGTCCAACCTTTCTCATCAGTCCAAGCCTCCTGGTTTACATCCAGTCCAGCTTAGAAATTAATTACTTCCTTTYTTAGGRTGTKTTTGATGGTACAGCCATGCTGACCTAGCAGAAAATCTGCCTCAKGGGAGATGCCAAGCAGGGATGGTCCCACTTCCACCTCATCCTACCCCTTCCTCACCATGGTGAGGTTCCACAGAAGCTCACCTCACCATGGAGCAAGCTGGTGCTGGGAGAGGAACCATTGGGAAACCAATCCTACTGAAAAAATGTCAGTAATTTTCGGGTGGTTTTTCCTCTGAGCCAGCTCACTTGGACAATGCAGCTGCCAGCAGGGATGGGCTGGAGTGGAGGCCAGCAACAATTCCTCCTTCCATGGCAGCTGGCTGCTCAACTTACTCAGCTGCACTGATGCACTGCTCCCTTCATGGCCTCTGATTTTGCTTGTGGGACTCCTCCCAGTTTGAGGAAAGATTTCCAGTTGGAGCAGCTTTTTCTTACAGCCTGATTTGCTCTGGTTTTGGGGTCAGTAAGGCAGAATAAGGCACTGGGTGTGGAACTGGCTGGACTGCATCAGTGGGTTCCTGTATGCGGGGGTAAATCAGGCTGGTCTGGAGCTCATTTCTGGGATGAAAATGGGATGAAAATGGAGGAGAATTGTGCATGGCTGATAATAGCAAACCTGCTCTGCTGCTACCTAGAGTTATGCTGGTACCTAAGGAAGGGCTGACCCAGGTGTCCCCTTCTCGGAGGGTTTGAAAACAGATGACATGCCYTGTCCTTGGCAAAGGAGCCAAGTAATGCCATCTCATTCAGGGACAGGGAGAGGAGCCCCACATGGCTYTTCYGAGGTACTTTTGGTCATTTGTYTTCTCCTCCCTGKCTGAGCAGAAGTGACACTTMTCCTCTGGAGCAGTGGTGTGACAGYGGAGGTGTTTTTGCACACTCCCACATTTCCCCTCAGGTGAAGCTGCTCCCGTCTCCGTGTGGCCCTGCACTCCCACCTGGAGCTGACCTGCTGGTTACGATGATGGGTGGAGCGAGCAGGGACCTCCCATACGGATCTGTGCTGCTGTGAGGATGCACCCTTGTSTCACAAGGGGCTCACCAACACTGGAGCTTCCATCATTCCTGTCTCCATCCTCCTCCTCTTCCTCCAACCAGCTTCTTTCTTTCCTTCATCCCCAGATTTCAATACTGTGCCTTATACACCTGGCTGCCTTCCTGGGCAGACTCCACATGCTGCAGTCTGCTGGACCTCAGCTGGGAAGYGGCTGTGGAAGTCCTGCCAGTGATCCAGAGGAGACCAGGGCTGGATCTAGAAAGAGCCAGAGTGGCACTGTGATAAATGCTCAGCTTGCCTGAGCCCCCCAGGACCTTCCCCTTGGGTTCACTGCCTGGAGCAGGYCTCCTCCATCCTAGTGCTCCTAAGGAGGCATGGCTGGGAAGGATGTTCCAGTGACCAGGCTTGGTGAAGAGCTAACCACCAAAGACTGGGCACACCTGAGATCCCAAAGGGACCCAGGTCACAGGCCTCCCCCTCAGGAATCTCTGGTCCTTGTAAACCAAGACAACTCCTGAGAATTCATCCCAATGTGCCTTGTGCTATTCCTTTTTGGGATTAATCCTGAGGGAACCTGAGGATCAGGAGTAGCCTCCTTCATGTCTGCTGGTCYGTGGTTGCTCTGAACAGCCACTGACAGGATTTGCTCAGTGTACGGAGCAGGAGGGGAGGATGGAGACAGGTGCCTTCAATTTGTATTTATGCCTAATGATTTGTGTAACRAGGCAAGGACGGGTTCCTAATGTGCCTTGCAATTTACATCTTTTACTGACAAGATTATTTTTAAGCACTGTGTTACTAAACAGAACTACAAAAGAGTTTGTATTTTTTTGCTTTGGGAAACAGGGAAGGGTATGAGTRTTCCATACTAACCATCCCCTTCCCAACTCCCGTCTGCTGACTTTGTATTGTTGAAAACATTGACAATATTTTAAGCTTTGTACTGTACTGATCTTTATTTAAAAACTTTAGTGGAAAAAAAAATCTGTTAAAGCAAAACAGTGTGGTGTCAAATTTCAAAATGCACAACTACAGAASGTTATGAGTCGTTAGAAAGCAAAGGGGATAATAATTACAGAGAGGATATATTAGACTGATAATAATTATAATGAACAATAGGGTGTGGTTTTATCTGTGCWTCTTGAAACACTTTCCAGGTTTCACGATACCAATTAGATTTCATTCCCTTTCCACAAGGGAAGTGCAGAATGGCTGCCCTGACACTGATTAGAGAAATTTTAGTTCATCATCCACAGTCACAGAAGGGTTGGGTTTGGAAAAGACCTCTGGGGGTCACCTGGTCCAACCCGCAGCTCAAGGAGGGCCACTCAGAGCTGGTTGCCCAGGTTCATGTCCAGGTGGGTTTTGAATATCTCCAAGGATGGAAACTCCATTGCCTCTCTGGGCAACTGTGCCAGTGCTCAGCCACCCTCACAGTAAAAATGTGTTTCCTGATGTTCAGAGGAACCTCCTGTGTTCCAGTGTGTGCCCACGGCCTCTGGTCCTGATGCTGGGGTCTGGCACAGAGCCTGGCTCTGTCCTCTCAACACCCTCCCTGCAGGGATTTATATACACCTGTAAAATCCTTTAAATATTCCCTGACCTGATCCTCTTCCACCAAGGTCCATACTCCTTGCTCTGGCCTTTCCCCCCAGTCTCAGGGACCAAGGATTCCTGAAGGCTGGTCTTCATGGTGAAGACTGAGGTGAAGAAGACTTTTCCATGTTTTCTGTAGTCAGCTCCCACATCTTACTGAGCAATGGGTCCACATTGTCCCCACTCTGCCTTTTGTCACCCTGTAGAAATCGTTCTGGTTATCGTTGTCATTCCCAAACAGATTCCAGTTGGACTTTGCCTTTCCTCATCCCTGCACACTTGGATWATGTCTCTGTATTCCCTTCTATCCATGTCCTTGCTTTCACCTTCACTCTGCTGCTTCTGTGTTTGAATTTTTCCAGGAGCTCCCTGTTTATCCGTGCCGGCTGCTGGCATTTTTGTCCAGCTTCCTGTTCATTGGAATGGACCATTTTAGAGCTTGAAGATCATTTCTTCCAGGCCTCCTTATCCCGGGGCACTCTACCAAGGAGGTAGAGGCCTTTGAAGAGGCCAGAGTCTGCAGTCTGGTGTTTGATGTTTACCCTCCTCACTTCATTGAGGATCTTGAACTCCACCAGCCATGTCTGCCTTTGACCCTGACATCCCCAGTGAACCTTGGCTGGTGAGTCTAATGTCCAGCAAAGCACCTCTCCTTATTGGTTCCTCCATCACTTGGAGGAGGGAGTTATCAGCACTGCATTCCAGAAACCTCCTGCATTGCAAATCATCAAACCATAGAAGGGTTTGGGTTGGAAGGGACCTTAAAGATCATCTTGTTCCACCTCCCTACCATGGGCAGGAACACCTTCCTCTAGACCAGGTTTCTCAGGGCTCCATCCAACCTGACCTTTAATGTTTCCAGGGATGGGGCAGCCGCAGCTTCTCCCGGAATCTTGTGCCAGGGCTTCACCACCCTCATAGTAAAGAATTTCTTCCTAATATCCCATCTAAATCTATTCTCTGTCAACTTGAATCCATTCTCCTTTGTCCTGTCACTMGATGTTTTTGTAGGTCATCCTTTTCCATCATTCTTGCAAGCTCAGATACTGGAAGGTTGCAATTAGGTCACCCCAAATCCTTCTCCAGGATGAACACCCCTAATTCTCCCAKCCTTTYCTCRCAGGAAAGGTGCTCTATCCCYCTTATGTTGTCCTTCCAGCAGGTATCAGGATGGTTGAAGTCTCCCATGAGGAGCAGAGCCTTCAAAGAGGCAGCTGCCCATAGTATCACCCATATTGGTTATCTCTCGATCCCTTCCCTGTAGGCTCTCCATTGGCTCATCATCCAGGCAGAATTCCAGGCACTCCAGCTGTTCTCTCACTAAAGGGCAGCTCCCTCTCCTCACCTTAGCCTGTCKGTATCCCTCCATTGCAATACTCAGGTCACAGGAGCCATCCTATGGCACCTTCCTAATCCCAAAGAGAACACATCCCTGAGGATACACCCAGGTCTCTGACTCGTCATGCCTGTCCCCACACTGCTGATGTTCACTACACACACTTCAGAAAGACACCCCAGCACACCCACTTCCCAGATGTAGGGATTCCAGTTTTAGGGATTTCTTCATCATGGTGTTTTGTTGATTTTGTTATCCTGTTCTGTCGCATTCCTCCGGGTCCTCAACCCATCAACCTTGTCTAGGAGGATCATGTATGATCACATACAAAACTCATCAACCAGAATATACATTTGTGTGAATTGCAGCACTCAAAACCTCTAAAAAACCCTATTTTTTTCCTTCTATTAACCACGAATTTTAACTAATATTTCTTAATATGACACGMAGACCAAGGCTTCTGTAGGTTGTGTTTTTACCCACCAGAGGGCGAGTTTTCCCCATCTTTGTCTTTCAGTGCCACGAAAGCAGAGCCGGCTAAATAATTCCTTTTCCCTTTCACAAGTAGATAGAAGGAATGTGGGAAACTAAAAAGGCTCATATTAACCTTGGCAAGTCAGACTTGCCTGTACAAAAGTTTTCAAGGATGCAGCTTAATCCAAATCTTCAATTCCTTATTCCTCATCTTTCCTCTTTCCTGCTTTGTAGTCACTGTTCCTAAGTACCAGCTTCTGCCACGGTTTTTCTTAAACTTCCTTCTGTGGAATCCCAGAATGGTTTGGGTTGGAAGGGACCTTAAAGACCATCTMATTTCAAATCCCTGCCATGGGCAGGGACACCTTCCACTAGACCAGGTTGYTCAACCTGGCCTTGGACACTTCCAGGGATGGCACAGCCACAACTTCTCTGGGCAACCTGTGCCAAGTGCCTCACYACCCTCACAGRGAAGAGTTTCTTCCAATATCTCATCAACCACTTCCCTGTGTCAGTTTGAAATCATTGCCCCTTGTCCTTTYACTACATACCCTTGTAAATAATCCCTTTTTKGCTYTCTYGGAGCCCCTTTAGRCATTGGAAGGGGCTCCAAGGACTTCYCAGAGCCTTTYCTTCTCCAGGCTGAACATCCGTAGCCTGTCATCTTTGCAGGCTGTGCATAGAGCACTCTGCCACACAACCTTGTCACAAATTTGCTGTCACTCCTTGGGGATGATCCTTGGCATACAGAGGCAAATTTCCTTTTCTGAAACAGCCCCAATTCTCTCTAAAATGCTGCCTAAATATTGCAGCTTGAAAAATCAGAGCAAGCTCTTGATCAGAGATCTGCACCTGGGTCTGAGTCAGCCCTCACACCAGAAGCTTCGCTGTCTTCCAGACCCAGCTCTTCCAGCCCTGCTTGGCCTTCAGTCCATTATTTTCCTTTCTAAGCTCATCAGCCTCATTCTTTATCTCCCACCGTCTGGCTTTCTTCTCTCTCCCACACCGTGCTCAGACAGACGGTCTGGCTGCATTTCTCCCTGCTTAACTTCTGCTTACAAAACCCTCGGATCTGCTGCTCGCCCTTGGATCACAGCCTGGCTTGGCTGCGGTACTGCTGATAAAGAGAACAAAGCAAAGACACACAAAAAACCCTTTTTTTATTTAATAGAATCCTAGAAGGTTTGGAAGTGACCTTAAAGATCATCTTGTTTTAACCTCCATTCCACTCGACCAGGTTTCTCCCAGCCTAGCCCTGAACACTKCCAGGGATGRGGAGTCCACTTCTTTTGGGAAATCCACAACTTCTGTGGGCAGCAAACAACTTCTTTTATCCATGGATTTAACTCTGTTTTCTCTCTTGCATTCGGGACTGACTTTTTCAAAGCCACCTTTTCCTTGGTCTCCTTGATGCTTCTTTTTGCCTCTTCCTTCAGAGACAAAAATCATCTTTGAGAGTGGAATTATATTAATGCTACATGTTAAAAAGACACTATTTCACACCCATGTACACATATATATACATGCGTATGTACTATATACAGCACAATCACTTCTGTTAAAATGTTTCAGGCACTCCAGATATAGATTTGTCCCTTCACCGCTGTTCCTCAACCTCGACACTGCATAAAAAAAGCAGCCCAGTCGTTTTGGAGGCCAAGATACTTTAATAGCACAGGATTATGAGAGGCTACGAGAGAGATAGAAGGAGCTGTTGAGGGGGATATGAGAGCCTATGAGGGCCTCATACAAGCAGACTATGAGGGTCTGTGAGCAAAAAATCCTTAATAAAACAGAATTAACGCCTTCCACGTCTTTTTTCCGCGCTGCGGGAGCCGAACTCCCCTCACAGGCGGCGGGGGCGCCATTCGGCCCCTCACAGCCCTGCCCGTTGTCCCGGCGACCGCGCGCGCCGTGGTGCGCACTGCGCAGGCGCGGAGGGAGCGCGCCAAGAGCTTGGCGCATGCGCACTGCGCGCGCGGGCGGTTGCCGTGGAGACGCGTCGTCGGGGCCGGGCCCGGAGCGCCGCCGCCGCCATGAGCTCGGGGTCGGAGCCGGGGCAAGGGCCGGGGCAGGAGCCGGGGCCAGGGCTGATTCCGGCGCCGCTTCCCCTGCCGGGGCCACTGCCGGGGACAGGGATGGGGCCCGTGGTCGACCCCGGGCCGGAGCTGCCCTTCCTCCCCGGCTGCGCCATCAAGGACCCGACGGTGAGCGCGCCCAGTGTCCGCTGTCCCTCCGCTGTACCCCCTTCCTACGGGAGTCCCACCGGATCAGGGTTGGCCGGTCGCCCTCAGAATGGGCCGGCCCCTGCACCCCTCCATACCCGCTCCYGGTGGTACTGGTACTCCCCTGAAGACGTTCCATGGGAATCTGGTACTCCCTCAGACCTTCCTCTAAATTCACGGGAGACTTGGGACCCCTAAACCCGACAATGTTTATTGGGTTAGAAGACTCTAAAGATCATCTCGTTCCAATCTCTTGCCATGGGCAGGGACACCTTCCACTGTCCCAGGTTGCTCCAAGCCCCGTCCAACCTGGCCTTGGACAATTCCAGGGATCCAGGGGCAGCCACAGCTTCTCTGGGCACCCTGTGCCATGGCCTCACCACCCTCACAGGGCAAAATTTCTTCCTAAGGTCACATCTAATCCTGTCCTGTCACTTCAAAGCCATTCCTCCTTGTCCTTTCATTCTAGCACTTGTCCAGTGCTCCTCGCCAGCTCTCCTGGAGCCCCTTTAGGCACTGGAAAGGGCTCTGAGGTYTCCCCAGAACCTTCYCTTCTCCAGGTGAACACTCCCAGCTCTCCCAGCCTTACTCCTGAGCAGAGATGCTCCAGCCCTCGGGGCATGTCCATAAATTCTGCTGGACTCTCTCCAACAGGTCCACACAATTTTGTGTTTTGGGCTCCCAGCCTGGATGCAGCACTGCAGGTGGGGTTTCACAAGAGCARAGTAGAGGGGGAGACAGTTCTTCCAGGGAACATGTTACCCCCTGAACACACCCCAAGGAAACATCCTGTTCCCTCAGATCACCCTCTAATTCTTCCAAGAGGCCTGGTACCTCCTGAATTCACCAAAATTCCTTGAGACAACTTGATGTCCTTTGAACTCATGTCCTGGGAACCTCAAACTCACCAGACACTGGTACCCTGGACATGAATCCCAAAGAACCTGGTGCTCTGTAAACTCACTTGATGCTCCCCAGCAGACTGAATATCCACTGAACTCTCCCYCAGGGACTTGGTGTTTCCTAAAGCCACCAAATACCTGCTGAACTCACTTCTAGGGGACCTGAATGCTCTGTACTCACCTGGTATCTCCYGATCCCACCTGCAGCAGACCTGGTACTACCTAAATTCTTCCAGTGTAATTGGAATTTTGTTACCAAGGGACCAAGTATCCCTGAACCAGCTTTCCAGGGGACTTGGTGCTTTTAATATTCTCCCCAAGGAACCCATTGCATTGTGTACCCATCTTATAACCGTGAATTTGTCCTGATGGCTTTGGAGAGAGACACACACACCCTCCTCCCCCTCATTTGTGAGCATCATTTTAAATTCCAACAGCTTTTTCMATAACTGCAGAACTACCATCTGCAAACTCACCCCTTGGATATCCAGGCCCTCTGAATCCATCCAATAATTACCCCATCAGCTCATGAGATACCCCATGGGAAATCTCCAAACTTGRTCTACAGTCCTGAAATCTGATTTCCTCAGGAAAACTGCTGTTTCTTGGAACCATCCCAGTTTTTCCAAAGGAATGTGTATGTGTTCTGAACATTCCACTCGTACTGATACTGTCCTGAACCAGGATCCTTAAATTCACCTGATATCCTCAACTAGTTATACCCAACATTGACCAAACCTTGAACAGTCCTCCWCTAGGAATTAATCCCCCAAATAATCCCAATAGAATTATTTTCTGGATGTAATTTATTAGATAGATACACCTTTAAGTCATCAATTTCATTGGCAAATTGACCCCAAATCCTCCCAAGGTCCTTTTGAAGAAGTGGTGCCACAGAGAACTGATGCTTCCATTTATTTCTCTGATATACTAAAAAAAAAAGCCACAAAAAAAGCCAAAAAGGGGGTTGTTTCATGCCTGGTTTGGGCACACCAGGGATTTGCAGCCTCTCTGGAGACCATCTTTAACAGAAAACATTCCTGCCTGCATTCAGCTTTGCATATGAAAATTACTTGTCATAGAATCATGGAGTRGTTTGGGTTGGAAGGGACCTTAAAGACCATTTTGTTCCAAYCCCCTGCCATGAGYAGGGACACCTTTCATARSCYCCAAGCCCATCCAACCYGGCCTCAGTCAGTGATGACTGAGTTCTCCAGTAGTAAGTGGAGTAGATTATTCATAACAAATATTCATCCAGTAATAAAGGTTATCTCAGAATTATTGTCAGATAATATTTCATTGAAATCATTCATAACATCTTGAAAATCTGCAATTTTCCAGTCTATCAAATGGGCATCACTATGCTTAGTTTCAGAGTAAATACTGAGGAGTCCTAAAGGAAACCTTTGTGTTCAAACAAAGTGCTATTATTGTTTAGTATTCATGGGATAGAGAAACACAGCCACTGGGAGAGGGAATGGTGTTTGTGTGAAGTGTTACAGACTTGGCAAAAAAAAAGACTTAATTCAGTGGAATTTCTTCAGRTAAACACTGGCAGCAACTGAGATTAGAAGTTTACATTCTGGGCTTTCCCTTTTAAATTTGCATTAGTCACCTGATCCTGTGAGATGTTACCTGGCATGCAGGCTCACTTTTGGGAGAGTTTATCCACTCAGGGGCCTTATGAATCTATGAGGTGCTTTCTTTAGGCAAATGTGGGSTCTTAAAAGCCTGTACACTTCTAACAAACACTGATATGGCACAAATTAGAGACTAATTTCCTGGTTTTCCTTGAATATTTTTCCCACAGCTTTCCCTTGGTATTTATTTAACAGAAGGAAGTGGCAGTTCTGYGGCAGTTTACAAGATGTTCTGGTAACATGTCTTGAGTCAACKCTTATTTTCACCTGTTTTCCTCACTGTTCTCTCCATTGCAAGATCTGTAGTAGCAGTTYAAAGAGAAAACAGGGAATAATGTGGAATTCAAGTGGGGCCTTGAAGGTATAAATAAGATTAGARGCTTAACCATAAGGGGCAAGGGAGGGGGTGGAGAAGAACAAGTTTGCATGCCTGAGGTTAGACTGACTGGAAGTCTGGGGCTGGAAAAGGAGCTGGAGCTTGCTCTCTCAGCACGAGAAATGCATACAACTCTGTTTTACTTGGCAAAAGTCAAGAGGTTTTATTATCAAGGACTCATAATTTCCCCTGTTTTCTCTGGAGCATTAAGTGTTGAAAGCCCAGTGGGACCAGGCAGGCTCTCAGAGTGCAGGTGAGGTACCACGTGTGGTGGAGTGTGCAGCAAGTGGAGTGGTTTGATGTCACCCAAGTGTGACCCTGCTCTTCAGTAGTGCAGAATGGGACTGTTTGACAGAAATCAGCTCCTGTTCACAGCTCTGAGAGCAGCTCTGGGGAGAAGCACTTGGGACTGCTGACAGTAGAGAGGCTGGGACCCAAAAAATCCCCTTGCCTTGGGCTGATCCCCCAGCRTGGGCAGCAGGGGAAGGGGGGATTCAGCCCCACTCAGGTGAGACCCCATCTGCAGAAATCTTCAGATCTGGGCTCCAACATAAGGAKGACATGGAGCTGCTGGAGCAARTCCAGAGGAGCCYCTCTGCTCTGGAGCCCAGGCTGGGAGAGCTGGGGGTGTTCACCTGGAGAAGAAAAGGCTCCAGGGAGACCTCTGAGCCCCTTTCCAGTGCCTAAAGGGGCTTCCAGTGCCTAAMGGGGCTTCATGGAAGATGGAACAAGCTTTTTAGCCTGCCCTGTAGCAACAGGACAAGGGATGATATTTTTAAGCTGGGAGAGGGTAATTTAGATTACATGTTGGGAAGAAGTTTTTACAAAGAGGATGKTGAGGCCCTGGCAAAGGTTTCCTAGAGAAGCTGTGGCTGTTCCATCCCTGGAAGTGTCCAAGGCAAGGTTTGGATGGGGCTTGGAGCAACCTGGGATAGTGGAAGTTGTCCCTGCCCTTAGCARGGGGTGGAACAAGATGATCTTCAAGGACCCTTYCAACCCAAACTGACTGTGTAGAGAGGTGATAAAACTACTAATGTGCTTTGGTACGTTTCATAATTGCAGTTCTGTGAGCATGATACGCCTTGATTTAACCCATCAAAAAAAATCCTGTATCATGCCCAGGAGAGGTTTGAGAAAATAAACAGCAATGGAATACACAGAGGGTGCACAGCAATCAAGGGAGCTGTACCATGAGGCTGTAACTGAGGTCCCATGGTGCTCTGTACTTGCTGACAGATAGGGTAGGGAACAAAGAGCTGSTGAGATAAATACTAGTGCAGATAAAGTGCTGACGCACCATTCTAGGCATTGAGTATGGTGGCAATCAGGAAATTCAGTGATTTAAGTTCTTCCGGAGTCTGTGGCAATGCTGGGATCTGAGCTCACTCTCATGCTTTCTACATCCACCACTCACGGTTTTTTCCACTTCCTCGATCTAAATGCAAGATCTGATTTTAAATAACTGCTGCAGTAGTTTATAGTAAAATGCTGGGGATATGTGTGGGGGGAGACATTCTTGATGCTGCACTCTTTTACTAGTTTTTTGTGTTTTCAGTAGCTGTATCTACTMAATTCATGCAGTATTTTAATAGCTGGATTTCCTTCCACAGAAAACATCTTTTCATCGGTCTCAGACACTGGACTTCAAAAATGGATATGCCTTTTCCAGGCTGCCAAGGGAGGGGATTGGCGGGGACACACTCTTTGCAAATCAGCTCTCTCAAGATGAATTAGATGATTTATGCACCAAGAGAAMCACGCTGACCTATGGGCAAGTCAAGAGGTCTGCACCTTCCCGCTTCACTCCAGCATTCGTGGAGTATGACAAAAAGGTATAAAGAAGCTGATTCCAGGAATATCACTGGCCAAATTCGGAGACATAAACAGTCAGGGTTCACGGGACTGCATASAGCAGTTTTCAGATGCCAGAGCCCTTAGTCAGAGACAGCTGAATCCCAGACTGAAAGAGGCTTTCTTTGCTCGGGAGGGGGATTATAGCACGTAAACGATGTAAGACATTCCCTGCAAGTTACACTCGAGCATTTCCAGCAGATGTTGGAAGAGAGGTTTGCTTAGCTCTGGAAAACTGCAGTTTATAAGTATTGCTCTGCAAGCCACAGCCTGGTGTTTTGTGTTTCCAAAACTATATTGAGGTTGTTGCTGAGCTTTAACTGGAAAAGTCAGTCTGCAGTGGGAGCCCTGGTAGCCTGTTTGACTGTGGTCTCTCTATTTATGCTTGTGTTGGTCACCACAGCGTGTTACAGGCTGAACATTAGTGCTTCCCATGTTACATCTTGGTGATCATATCAGATTAGGAGGTGGTTCTGTGTCTGCTCGGAGCAGTCCTGAGCTGACCCTTGGTTTTCAGTGTGCCAATGTCCCCGATTGCAAACCGCAGCTGTGGATGGAGCAGCCGCTGCCTCTGGAGCTCAGCACGTGCAGGCTCTGCACGCTGCCAGCCCTGAAGAGCAGTCTACAGCCAGCCAGCCCTCAGCCCAACTGGGACACAGGCTGGGCAACAGATGTGCTCTGTTAATTACTGAGGCTGTTCCTTCACAGTAATGTAGATGCTGCTGTTTAATCTGTCAGATCCTTCTCTACCCCTTCCTTCAAGCCACAGGAGCAGCAGGGACCCCAGTGCTGCTGAGGATGTCACAGTCCCTTGTGGGGCACTTTGCTGACTGGTAGCAACTTGTTGGCTTTATCATCCCTTAATCATCCATGCCCTTGRGCTGATGTAGGCTGGGAATGCAAGGCCTGATTGGCCACCTACACCTTCTTAGGGGCATTGAATGATCTCAGAGGGAATATTCCTCCTACTYCTGCCAAGCAGAGGGACTGGCTGATTAGTTTCCTTTTTTTTCCTGGCACAGATCAGGTTTCGCTGTCAGTGCTGAATAGATGTGACTTCAGATCATGGAGTGGTTTGGGTTGGAAAGGAACTTAAAGATCGTCTTGTTCCAACTCCCCTGGCATGGGCAGGGACAGCTTCCACCAGACCAGGTTGCTCTGAGTCTCTTCAGTCTGACCTTAAAATGATGACCCATTCAGATTTTAAAATCTTCAGATGTGGTTAAACTCTACTAAAATCTGTTGGTAACTTCCCTAGATCAAGGGCTGTAAAACTGACGAATAGAGAGCTTGCATATCAGTAAAGTAGATTACTGTCAGCAGCCAAACACCTGGCAGTACATGAAACAGCAGGTGATCAAGAAGTAGGAAAAAGGCTGTATTTTTATGCTTGTCTCATTCACGCCAGATTTGCAAAAGGCACATCTTGATAAAAGCCCTCCCGATGCCTCTGCCATCATTCACAGATTAGACTAAAGTGGTCCTTGAAGATTTTGTAGAATCTAGCCCTGTAACTTTATTTCCCCAAAGCAAATTACAAGTAAATTATTGCCTTCATGGTGTTTGAATTGTTTCTTTCTCTCTCCCTTTGTTATATTGTCCCTTGGGCAGGTTTTGAAGTTTGATGCCTACTTCATGGAGGAAGTTTCTATCTCTCCAGTGGAGAATTACCGGATCCGCCACGTGGGCATCTACTACTACCTGGAGGATGACAGCATGTGTATYATCGAGCCTGTGGTGAAGAACTCAGGTCTGGTTCAAGGCAAACTCATGAAACGCCACCGGGTGCCCAAAAACGATCAGGGCGATTTTTACCACTGGAAGGATCTGAACCTGGGCATTGACCTCCACATATACGGCCGGACCTACCGCCTGGTCAACTGTGATGCCTTCACCAAGGTGTGTGTAGGGAGAACACCAAAAGAGAGAATCCTGGGAATTACAGGATTTATAGGATTTTAATTCTCTGTTAGAGTCCAGTAGTTTGCAGCTGTAGCTTTCATGATATGGGTGCTCGCAGTCTTTCATTTTGCTYTTTGTGTAGGTTTCTTTCTTCARGCCAAAGAGGAGTTCAGGGTATCATGTTTGCTGAAGGATAATTAACTGCTTAGTRTTTTTGCTCTAGGACTGCTGCAASTCCATCCTTTTTCCTCYAGACTTCYTACAATACAAATTCTAAGTTCATGTCTGGGCAATTGAGCTGCTTGGAGTCCACATGAAACATTGTGCATACATGAAAGGGATATCMGTGATCCTGACTCTTTTCTGATTTAAATTCCTCTGTTAAGAACAGTGGAAGAGAAGACAATCAGTARCTCTGCACACATCCACAGCCAAGCCATGATCCATGTGTTGAGAATCATGGTATGAACTGACCTTTCTAAGAGAGCTTACTCATGGTCTGCTTTTCTATTTCTGGCTATTTTTGTTCCAGTAAATGAGATAATAACGATCCAATAACAAGAAATAAGAATTACCAGTACACTGGTATCCTGCTAGTTTGTCCCCACTAAAATCTCAGCCCTGGGCAGCTACTATTTTTCCAGGCCAGGGAACCATTCCCTGTAGGTGAGTTACATGCAGTCTGGCTGTGCTGGAGGCTGGGAGAGTTTGGATCCAGGCTTTWCCTTGCCTGTTGGCCTCAGTGCCCAGGAATGTTTCCAAGCATGTGTAATGTATTGGTATAAATGTAGCTGTGGGGCCAGCTCTGCTGGAACTGGTTGACTGTGAAAGTCAGTTCACATCCAACAAAGAGCTGATCCTCATGTCAATATTGATGGAAAACATGGAATGAGCTACCTGGGTCTACATCTTAAGGCCAATAATCTATTTATCACTTAGTGACATCTTCCAGACCAGACAATAGTGAGTCTGAAAGTGTGAACCTGCCTTGTGAGTCRTCAGGGGGATCTCATATTCCTGTGGGAGATATTTGTATAGGTGCTTCCTGGGCTGAATATTTTCATGGGTCATTTCCCAAAGCCAGAAAGGGAACAAGTCTGTTGACTTCAGAGGTTGTTTTGGGTGGCTGATACAAGTCCACAAGTAACACCCTGGAGTTTGTTCATGATCCAAGGTAAGCAAAAAATCCCTTTATAAACAAGCAGATTGCACTCTTTCTGTGGGAAAAGTACACCTGAAAGATGGAGTGAAGCTGCCACTGACACATATTCTTGTGCCTGAAGGGTCTGAAGTGTGGGTGACACTAACTTACTCTCTGACACAGCCCTAAGTCTCTTGCAAATTCAGGCTGACTACATCTGTGTTTATACACCAATTTAATATTTTTAATTTACATAAAAGAGACCAGGTGACACTTACCTTCCATTTAAAGCCCTAAGGCCAAGGAGAACTGTGCTCAGGTGAAATCTGAGCTAGGATGTYGAGATGAGTTAGGATGTTCTGATTAATTAAAGGGTAAGCAAAGCTAAGAAGCAGCTTAAGCAAATGTCTTCATCATCTGTTGTATTTTGCTGTTGCAGTAGAGTTCTCTGTGAGGAAAGAACTTGCAGAATTCTGACCTCATTTATATCAGCCCACCTGTAACCTCTAGTCACCTGTTACCTTCAGAACCCCTGGCAGCACTAACACCTCAGATGACTTTCCTAGGTGTTCCTGGAGAGCCAAGGAATTGTAGTGAACCCTGAAGAGGAAATGGTTTTGGATCCTTACACAGAACAGCACCGAACACCAGTGCAAAAACCCATGGTGCCTGCAAGTCCTGACCCCTTCAGGCAGTTTCTGGCCTATGACACAAAGGTGAGAGCTGGGAATTACCCAGATTATTGTATAATGGCACCTCCACTCCCGTGTCCTGTTGTGGGGCCTTCAATTTAAGGGAGATCATGAGGGTCTGGAGTGGATYCAGAGAAGAGAACAGAGCTGGGCAAAGGGCTGGAGCACCAGGAGCTGCTGAGGGAGCTGGRATGGGGCTCAGCCTGCAGAAAAACCTTARKGGAGACCTGGCTCTCCACARCTCCSTGACAGGAGGGTGCAGCCRGGRGAGAGTCAGGCTCTGCTCCCAGGCAACCAGCAAAAGGACAAGAGGAAATGGCCTCAAACTGTGTGAGGGGAGGTTTAGGTTGGACATTAGGAATGATTTCTTCACAGAAAAAGTGATTAGATATTGGAACAGGCTGTCCTAGGGAGKTGRTGGAGTTGTCATCCCTGGAGGTGTCTAAGGAACCACGGGATGTGACATTCAGTGCTCTGGGCTGGGTGACAAGGTGGGGGTCAGTCAGAGATTGGACTTAATGATCTTCCAATCTAAAAGATTCTGTGATAACAGTAAAAAAGTGCTATTGAAACCAAATCYAGTTCTTGTGAGTATCTACGACTTCACTCATTCCAAAATGTCTCAGTTTACTGAACAGACTCCAGATTTGCTCCTTTCTTGGCTTTAGCAAGAAATAAAACCTTTTATTTTTTTTTTCTGGGCTTTGTGCCTTGTAAACAGCTCCTCTTTGGAGTGCAGAGCCTGTGTTCAATATCATCCATTATTCTCTTGCTTTCTGTTGGGATGAGATAAGCCACCTGTCTGTGGAWTTTAGCAGCCAGATGCAGTTTTATTAGGAATAGTCTTGCTGCATCCACTCCTTTCCTCCCTCAAAATACTGATGCCAGGTGTCAGAGCAGACCATTTCAGACAAACACAAATGCCCCTTTCTTTGACTGAATTCTCCCTGTGTTTATCCTGCCTCTTCAGGACCTGAACCCTGGGGACCTCAGAAGTATCTCAGTGTGATGAGTTTGATTTCTGTGGTATCAAAAGATGATTGTGATCTATGTTTGTCCMCTTGTTTGTTCTCCACCTCAGGTGCTTCGCTTCTATGCCATATGGGATGACACCAACTGTCCCTTTGGTGATCACCATCCTTGCATCATCCATTACTTCTTGGCAGATGACACAGTGGAGGTTCGGGAGGTTCACAGGAGAAATGATGGGAGAGACCCATTCCCGATACTGATGAAACGCCAACGCTTGCCCAAAGTCTTTGAGGACAAGAACAGTAAGTTCAGACAGGCACATCTGTCTCTGCTAAAGTGTCATTATTTCATGGTCAAAACCAAACTTCTTTAAATGATCACTAAATTCTTTCTCATTGGGGAAACTGTGGCAGGACAGCAGTGCCAACATCTCTCTGGAGCTATTTATGCAGCTTGCTTTTATATCCCTTTTCACTAGAAAATGTTAACATCTACCTGATTAATTTATTTTCCCTTCTGCTCCCTTGTCCTTAGAGAACTTCCCAAGCTGTGTGCTGGAAATCACTGACCACGAGGTAAAAGAGTGGTACTCACCTAAAGATTTTGGTATTGGCAAAACTCTCACCCTCCTTGGACGAACCTTCTTAATCTACGATTGTGACAAGTTCACACAGGACTTCTATCGTGAAAAATATGGTGTCACAGACTTCCAGCCACTGGATGTACATAAGAAACCAGCTAAAAAAGTTGTACAGGTACTGCAAGCAATTTCTCAAAAGAAGGGAGGAAAGGAAGCAGTTGGTGTAAGCTCTTATAGTAAAGCTGAGGTTCAGCTTAGTAAGAACCCGTAGAAAGTAAGTTCAGATTAAAGAAAAAAAAAAGTAATTTGAAAAAGACAAGGCAAGAATGGTCATAATCCATATAAGAATGGAAGCCTGGCTGCACTCATACTACAGAACTCTCCCTCACTCTCCAAAATGGTGTTGCCAAGTGTTGTCTTACTGGGGATGGTCACAGCCCTTCTTACCTCCCAAAGTGAGCCTAGGAATGTTTTGGAGTGTGAGTTGGCCTAGACCACAGGCATGATGAGAATTAGGTTACCAGTGTAACCACAGAGATAGCTGAGTTCCTGTGCATAGGAAGGTACAGTTGGAACGGGATGATTTTATGGCCCTTTTCAACCCAAACCACTCTATGATTCATTAATATAGCCACAACCTCTTTATTCAGAGAAATTACCTGGCTTTCTGAGTTTCAAATTTTCTTAATCCTCTTATTTTTTTCATTAAGTACAACACATGGCCAGGCTGGTATCATCTCTACTGGGCAGGATGTCACAACTCTTGCTACCTGGTGGCAGAATATTTCCTTGCAAATCTGATGAGTTTTGATAAACGCTCTTGTAAACTTTGTCTTATTCTTAGTTTCAGCTGTTTATGATTGGTATCTCCTCTGGATGCAGGTAATTCCTCCCCATAATGGTTTTGGCGTCCCTGAAGACTCTCTCCAGAACTGCCTTAGTCTGGTTCCAAAGCCTCCACGCAAAAATATTATTAAGATGCTGGAGAATAACCTCAAAGTCCTCCGGTACCAGATGGCCYTGGTAAGTGCTTTCCTTGGTGGAACAATGCCAGGAGCAGAGTAGAAGGGGGAGACAGTTCCTCCAAAGGGATGTTACCCCCTGAACCCATGCCAAGGGAACATTCTGTTCCCTCAGGACACCCTCTAATTCTCCCAAGAGCCCTGATACCTCCTGAATTCCTTCTCCTCCTGGGAGGAGCAGCCTGCCCAGACAAGGCTGTTGGCAAATTCTCCTTTGTGCCAGTGGGAAAGGAGAATACCCTGAGCCAACATGAGTGTCCCCAAGGGGATGCTGTGGGGTTATTGTGTGCTTGCTGTGACAATTGGCAGCTCGCAAAACTAGAAAAAAAAAAAAGTCCAGAAAGTACAAACCAGACCTGCTACAAACCCACAGCCATTTATGGAAAAACTCCCTCTGCCATCAGCACGTGACAGATGGCCCTGACTGAAACAGCCTGCACTGGGCATTGTGCCTCTGCCTTCCTGACACCACTGCCACCAGCCAGAGCTTGGCTCCAGCACTTGTCCTTCTCCAGGCTAGTCCTGGATGCAGCAGCCAGCAAGGAGCTGTCCTAGCAGAGCAGCCAAATGCCAGTGTAGAAGCTGGAAAATCCACGAGAATGGTGTTTTCCACCCACAAGAGCACCCAGGCCCTGGCCTTTGTGCCAGCTTTGCAGCTGGTTTATGCAAGCAGCCTCTGGCACGTCCAGCAGCAGCGATGGCATTTCCTGTGCTGGCTGRTGCCTGCCCTCTCCAAACACTCTGGCTGAATAAGGGCTGGTTTCTTTTCCCTATTGTGCAGGAGTTCCCTAAAGGTCATAGCTGAGGAGTTAAGATCCACTTAACTTTAAGCTAAGCAAGTAAACCCACTGATGTGTCAGGGGAGTAACTTCCTGTGACTAAGAGCTGAAGCAGCACCAACCTCTCTCAGGCACTCAGAATAATGAAAAATGTAACCTTATATCTGAATTTTACAGCCTCTCTGGGATGAATCATTCCATATAGGATATTCCTTTCTCTTGGATTACTCAGGCTGTGGAAACACTGAATATTCTTGGTAACTTCAGCCCAGATTCTGCTTCCGTGGCTTGAGTAAAGCAAATAACCTTTGAAATTCAGATCCTTAGTGCTGTCTAGGGCTTTGTTACATTACGTCGGCACACCAAGTGCTTTGTTTAGTCAGCTATAAAAAAAGCTCTGAGCTCCAGGTGCTTGTGAGTAAATTACTAGGTACTCCTAAGCACCTCAGGAAAGGAAAACCTGGTTCAAATGCTCTGTTCCAAACCYACTGCCTTTCCTCTAGGAATCACCAGTGCCTGAGGACAAAAATCGTATTTTCATCCTTTCTTATTTCCTCTCCGATGACACMGTCAGCATTTTTGAGCCCCCAGTCAGAAACTCTGGCATCCGTGGAGGCAAATACTTAAAAAGGACCAAAGTTACCAAGCCAGGGTCCACTCCAGAGAATCCCATATACTATGAGCCCTCTGACTTCACCATCGGTTCTACAATTGAAGGTAAAATCCAGCCCGGATTTATAATGCTCTGCTCTGATATGTCATTATTGCACGGTGCATATCTCTTCCTTCACTTTAAAGATCTGCTGCTTCTGGGTCTCATCACATTTGAGTTTCCAGAACAGCAGCTGGTGTGCACTGATGTAACGTTGTTATTGTCAGCGTTTGAACCCTGCAATCAGTGAAATTATTCTTATATCAAGAAGTGAAACAAGTAGCAGAGCTGGCTCAAAGCCGAGCCCAGCCACAGGAGAGGAATCCGGCTCCCTCCTGGATGAAGAAATTACTTTAATCTGTGCTAAAACACAGGTAACACTCCTTTTTTAATGCTTCTTCCCCAGTTTTTGGCCACAGGTTTGTCATCACTGATGCTGATACATTTGTGCTTAATTATTTGGAGAACCATGCAGAGAATTTCCCTGCAGCAACACTGCAATCCATAAGGGATCATTTGCGCCCACAGAAGGTGGAAGTGGAGACTGTCAGCAGGTAGGCTACAAAGAATGGGCTRGTGGGGCTAAATGAGATTCAGGGTTGACAGCTAAGGGCTCCAGCCTTCTGCTCTGCTGCTGGTTCAGCTCCAAGAGGCTGTGTTTGGACACATACAGAGGGTGTGAAGTGTGTGCAGTAAAATGTTGTGGCTGCTACTGGCCCCAAAACCTCATGGGACAGCTCGGGCTCAGCAGCACAGACAGACAAGTGGTCACAGCACCGAGCCTGAGTTCAAGTGTTTGGACTTTCAGAAGAATCACAAAATGGCTTGGGTTGGAAGGACMTTAAAGATTGTCTCATTCCAACCCCTGTCATGGGCAGGGACACCTTCCACTAGACCAGGTTGCTCCAAACCCTGTCCATCCTGACCGTAAACACTCCCAGAAATGGGGAACACATCTTTTYCAAAAGGGATCAGCTCACTGTAATAGATGCTGCCATCTTGAGCTGCTGGATGGTTGCAGGCTCAGAAGGTGGTTGGTGGAGTCTTTTTTTGGGATTTGTTCCTTCTTTGCTTATCAGCCTGTCAGAGCCTAGACCACATCCTCCTTTGTAGCTGTCTGGACCCTGTTTGTGTGACCCAGTAACAATCCTGTTACCTCTAAACATGGTTTGGAGGCAGTTATATCATGGCTTTGGTTGCAACTTGAGTTTCCCACAATTTCTAACACYATAGAGCACACAAAGAAATGCTCCTTGTTCACACAAGTGTCACTGAAAGCTTACAGAATGAATTTTTACATGAAATCCTGTTATTCCTTTCTTCTGCAGTGGYGTCCCCAAGAAGGACCTGGATGATTTAATTGTGGAGGTTCAGAAAGAGCTGAAGCTCCAGGAGCCCTTCAACACCAGGAAGTTTCATGAGGCATTTCATCATTTTGACAAGGAGGGCTCTGGCTTCCTGGATCAAACAACATTTTTAAACATTTGTGACAGGTTCCATGTGCCGACCAGCACCATTCTTCTTAAAAAGGTCAGATGGAAGGGGTCCTGTGCATGTGGAATTCCCCTCCTATAGCTCTTCCGAAAGATCTCTTCTAAAAACCAACCCTAACCAGCTGCTCTGACCTATAAAGGGGAACAACCTCAAGAAAAGGGCATGAAAGTCACAGTTTAGAAAAACTTCTGAGCTACTGGCCCAAGTCTGTGTCTTAGAGGAGATAATAATTGCTGTCCTCTACGGAAAGGGAAGAAATGTTATCCAGGTTGCATCCCGTGTTTGGCTGCACTGTTGTGTGCAAAAATTCCTGGTGGTTCAGGTCTTGGATGAGTAGAAGAGGTTGTGTATCATGACAGGGATCAGAGATKGTGATAGAGATCAGGCTCCTGCAGAGCTTGGAGTGTCTGTGGTGGCTTAAGCACAGCTGGGACTGAGTAGGGGTGACACTGAGGTGTTCAGGGACTGTGCCTTAGGAAAGCTTAGAGACATTCTGGATTAAACAGCAACTGAATTGAAGGTTTAAGAACGAAGTATTGTTCCCAAAATAAAATAATAATAATAATAATGAATTAGAATAATAACTCCTTGGTTAACACTTGCTGGGCACTATGAGTAACAAACTGCACATAAAATCACAGTCTGCAGAGCAGAAAATGTGAGTGAAACAGAGAGAAAAATTCCTGCCGTGAGGATGGAGGAGGATCCTTTCAGGAATATGACTGACAAGGATATTTCCTTAGCATCACATGATGGTAGATGAGTGGCCAGTAAAGGCAGGCTCCATGTTTAAGGATATCTGAAAAGCAGAGGGAATATTTCCGTTGCTAAAATAAAAAATTTTCTAAAGCAGCCAACTGTGAGCATCACAGTCRTGGTTAGAAAGGTGCAGAGGATTTGTGTCTTTGAATGTAGGGTGAATAAAGGCCCTGASCAGCACCCAGGGCTTTTCTGAATTCATCAGAGCTCACTCTGCCCTGAGGAATTTACCATGTGGTGACAGTCCCTACTCCACTCTGAGAATGGGAGAGAAATAACATTCCTAAAAATATGTGGAGAGCATGTGACAATTGAAGCTAAACTCCYACATTTGAGCCCAAATCTAGGACCTAGGCACTAAAAACATCCATCTTCTCTCCTGAAATCTTAATCCTAGTGTTCCCAGAGCCTTAGGAAGTGTGGCAGGGCTGCAAATTAAACATATGGCAGAGAGTTCACTGCTTGGAGAGGAGCACAGCTGTCAGTCACAGAGCAAACCCCAGTGAATCTGTCTCCAGGCGACAAGGGGAAGAAGAATCCTTTCAAGGAATTGTGATATTAGACCTTTTCCATCTCCCTGGGTGTCAGAAGGAGATTAGTTATGCAATTAAAGAAACAAAAGCCTTCTTTCTTCCCCTGAAGCACACAAAGGCTRCGGCTCTGTAACACAATGCAGGGTCAGGCACGGACACCAGAACTGGCTCATTAGTCGGGCTGTCACCAAGCTCAATTATCTGTGTCTCCCCTTTATGCCATGTGCACACACCGAAGTGACACCAGGGAACAGTAACTGTTCACATAAACTGCCCCCACCCCAATTTGGCAGGGATTTCTGCAAGATTTCCTATGGCCCATCTCAGTCTGTGGCCATGCTTTGTGTTTTTGTGGCTCTGTTGCCACTCTGGTGAGGCCCAGAAGGAAATCAGGATTGAACTCAAACACTTTTAATTCTTCTCCTTGCAAAGATTAATGTCATCTATAGGCCTTCTAGGTTGGACTAGAACCTTTAGATCAAGTCCAACCTTTAAATAGAGTCCAACCATTTAAGGAGTTGGATTAGATGATCTAAAGGTTGGACTTGATCATCTTGCAAGTCTTTTCCATCCTYAATGATTGCAAGATTCTAAGTTTGCCTGTGATTCAGGACTACCAAGGTGGGGGAATTCACATGGGGGAATAAAATCTCCTGCTCCATCACACAAGAACTTGTGGGTACTTTCCCCTAAAAACAACACAGATTTTGCAGCTTTTTCCAACTCTTTGTGATGTTTGCTGTTTTTTGTCCCCACAGCTGATTGATTACTGTTCCTGTGAAGAAGACAAGGTGAACTACCGTGACTTCCTTTTGGCTTTCCCAAGTAATCTTTTCCCAGAAGCCGAACRACAGCAATTGAATTCTCTGGTGACTTGAAGACACTGTACTACAAAAAAGGATGTTCTGGTTTTTCACCCTTGCTTCACTCTCACCCCCTCAGCTGATTCCACCCTCACTTTTAACTTTTTTCCCTTCCGAACTTCTCCCTGCCCTTTTAGCTACCACCAAACTCAACCTCACAACTGCTGGATGTTGAAATGAAACTCAAAGAAGAAAAAAATTTTCAGAGAACAAAAGTCAGGCCCTTCTGTAGTTTTCATAACCTTTTAGTGCAGTACTTTAGAGAGCTAAAGCTCTCTGGAACTTTCCACTCCAGGCTTCTCACAGATGGGCTTTTCACATTCAAGTAGTGATGACTGCCAGTTTTGTTATCAAAATTTCAATAAAAATGTATTTGCTATTAAAGTGTTAAAAGGTGTGTTTTCAATAGAGTGGCTGGAATAATTAAGGATTAAAATAAGGGTGGGGAGAACCCACAAATTGTGATTCTGGGGCTACTCAAAATAGGGTGGTGGGTTCAGTTATCTGGAGGTAACAGGGGTCTGGACACAAATCTGCTGACAGCAGCTCTGCATTTTAAAACAAAAATATGGGAGAATGGGTTTAGGGCCATCTAAACCCACCTGATCCACCTGTCATCTCACCAGACAGGTCTCCAAGGACAAGGGCACACAGGCAGTTGGCATAGCAATGGAATTATGACACTCATGCTCCTCTCAGAGTCACATTACTCATCTTATTCATCTCCCCACAAAGGTAAACGTGGCAGGAGCCTTCTCACCCCAAGTGACACCTGCCAGGTGTTGCCATGGAGCACTTGCAAAAGGCAGCTGTCACGCACACACAGAACAAAGCTCTTTGGAACAAAACGCTGCTTTAAATCAGCTTTTGTGCTGTGGATTCCCACTTCCCCTCAGACAGCTGAGATCCTCCACATGACAGCTCCCTCCAGTCTCCCCTTGTTTGGAAAGGTCACTGCTCTTCCCTTCTGGGCCCGTTTTGTGCTGCTGCTCACCCTGAACAAGAATTTCTACAGGGCTCCACCTCAGATTTCAAGAGACCAAGAACTTGCAGATGAAATTACTGGAGCTGYAGAAAGTCAGAAACTATTTTGTGCACATGCTACAAAACTGTAACCTAACCCTCAGCCGAGTGATGCCATTTCCCTGGGGCCAGCTGCACAAAATATACAATATAGCTCACCAAAAATATGTGCCTAAACCACATCAGATAAATCATCTGCTACAAATACCCTTATCCTCCACTCCCTCTGATGAAAGCAGCCAYGAATAATGAACTCTGGAGCAGCTGCCCATGCTGTGGACATGGGAAACGTGGCAAGATGAACCCCAGCTGCAAAGGGCTTGGGGTAACAGGACAAGGGGGAATGGCTTTAAACTGAAAGAGTAAATTTTGATTGAATATTGGGGGAAAAAATCTTCCCTGTGAGGGTGGGGAGACCCTGGCACAGGGTGCCCAGAGAAGCTGTGGTTGCCCCTGGATCCCTGGAAGTGCCCAAGGCCAGGCTGGACAGGGCTTGGAGCACCCTCGGACAGTGGAAGGTGTCCCTGCCCATGGCTAGGGGTGGAATGAGATGGGCTTTAAGATCCCTTCCCACCCAAACCATTCCATGATTCCATGAAAACAAGGACATAGGATAYTGCAAAGGGGACAGACCAGTCTGCTGTGGCAGGAGAGAGACCAGTACAACCCACTGCAGCCAAATGTACAGCACAGGAATAATAAAGCACCAGTGGACAACGACACTGGAAGAATCTATGCCTTTTATTTATTTATTTCAGAAAAATACTTCTGCTGTGTTTATCACAAAAGTCATTGAACAATGAACAACAACAAACAAAATCCATACAAAAACTGAAGTGACAGGAAGAATGAAACAAACAGGATAAAATACCAGAGACTGTTAATTCCCCCCACCCCCTTCAAAACCAGGAAATTTGCACTAAAAAGCATAAATATGGAACAAATTTTCCTCGAGTTCCTTTGCTGAAGTTTGATCAGTCGAGTTCAACATTTCTGAGGAAAATTTACACGCCTCTGCCTGGCTTTTCCAACAGCCATTCTTTCCASAAAAACTCCACACACAGCCCTGAGGAGAAACACACTTCACTGCTGGACATAAACCTACTAAACCAACCTTTCATCCTTCCTGGAGGGCTGCAAATCAAACCCCATTATCTCCATCCACTGTTTGATGCAATTTGGGGTCCATCTGCCAAAGGCAGGAGCCCRAGGCTGCTGTAAACCCCCAGGCACTGCAGCAAAGGCAGGACAGCTCCAAGCTCCCAAAGTCACTTGGAGGCAAGGAAGAGACATCCCAGAGTGGCACCTCATCCCTCCAACCAGGAGGCTGAACAAAAATTCCTTTTAAAACAGTGAGTTGGGGGTAAGGGGATCTACAGGGGAACTGGAACTTGGCTACTACTAACCCAAACATGATSAGTAAGAAAGAAWCCTAAACAACAACAACAACAAGACAAAATGCGACTGTAATGCCCCATAATGTAAGAGTAACTCAAAAACTGTATGTGAAATGCTACATCTGTTCTTCCTCCACCCCTTCTCTTCCCAAGCCCATTCTCCAACTATCTAATTCAAGAAGAAAGAACTAGTGCTGGCGTTTCACAGCTCTTCTAGGCTAGGACAGAAAACACTACATTTCACCCTAAAAACCACAGGCTACTCAATTCCTGACCTCCTTTGGATGTATAAAGGACAYAGACTACTACTCAAGCCCACAGGAAGGGTGTGAGGAATTGTCCCTCACTGGAAGCAAAGACCTGCAGTTTTGGATAGTCTCCATCACCTTCTGCACTGTGATGGACAAGAGCTCCTGCTGGGGCTTGGATTTTGGTGTTGGATTAAAGGCTGGGCTTTGATGAGTTTGGAGGTTTTTTCCAACCTCACCCAACAATTCYGTGATGCTTTCTGCAGATGACACAGGGCTTGACAAGATGGGGCACAAGAAGAGCATCCACTAAAGGGAAGTGAGCTCGTGGCATTTCATAGGCAGAGTGGCCAAGGACAGACTGACCAAGAAGGGCTTGGAAGGAAAATACTCTGAGAAAATGCTCTTTGGGCTGAAAAGAAGGCTGGATCTGCTGAGAAATGACACGGACACAGGAGCAGTTACTGTGGGCTTGCAGCCCAGGGATTGTGCTTGCACTACAACACGAAAAAAGGAGCAGCCCATGGCAGYCCCTCTGATGGAGAGGGGATTGCAAACCTCCAGGGTGACAGTGGATATTGCCTCACTACACAGGCTCAGCTCAAAAGAAACTGACCTGCCAGGTTTGGGTCTAACAGAAGGATGGGGATTTCTGAGGACTAAATATAGGCGTGGGCAAAAAAAAAAAACCAAGCCCCATCATCTATAGGTTTAAAAAAAACAAAATCATAAAAAGAACATGTGGAAAGAAACGCTTCAAAAACAAATGTCCCTTTTCCTGGTAGCTCTGTCAAAAAGAAAATTAAAAACCATGTAAATGTAGCATATGTTGTACATGAGGGAGGGTGCTCAGCTACTGCTATAGAGCAGAGAGCCTACAACATAAGGCACTTGGGATACAAAGCAACATCAGCTATTGTAGGAACAGACAGGATTGTGCAAGTGGAAAAGCTGCCTGAAGCCAAGCAGGCAGGAGGAGGAATCATTCAGCAGCCAGGTTTTTGGGGGGCTCTATTGTCACCTGTTAACAGAGTCAGCAGCTTGGCTGCTGCAAGGCATCGGCGCTGCGGACAGACCTGGCCGAAGCTCTGGGGAGGTGCCGGCCAGMAGTCACTCCTGGAGGGCTCTGGCAGTCGATGGCAGGGGATGGGAAGAGGCAGGAGAAAGGAAAAACCTCTCACACTGGACCTTTTCCATACCCTCCCCAACATAAAGCTCTTTTCTGGGTTCTGCTGCTGCCTCTGAACCAAAACGTCCACCCAGCAGGGCTACGAGGAGCAGTGGCAGGGTACCAGCAAGGGCTCTGCTCCAGCCTCCTTCCCCAGCTCCCTGAAAAAGGGGAAAGCCCTCTCCTGCCAACACCTCTCACTTGACACTCAAAGGTTGTGGGGATTGAGGAACAAGTGGAATGTGACCAACTGTCCTCACGTCCCTGCACATTTTCTCCCTCCGGTGCCTCCTYAACAAGGAGAAGGTGAGAAAAGGACAAAAAACACCCAGAAAAACAGGAAAACAAAGCCAACTCAACTCAAAGAGGTGCAGAAAATCAACTGTCACCCATTCCTCAAAACATGACTGGCACCAAGGACAACGGCACCAGCCTGGAGCTGGAATTGCACTCGGAGAGAGCCGGAGTTCAGCTGCCCGAAGGGCTGAGCAGGGGGCACCCAAGGGTCAATCYTGGGCTRCACRGGGAAGAGCACCCCAGCTCTGTGTCCCTCTCCTCACCCAGCCAAGGGAACACCCCATGAGTCCCCCGTTCCTGCCGTGGCAAAGCAGAACTAAAGCTACAGCCGACTTYGCTGCACAAGAGGCACCAACAGCAAAGCCCAGCTCAGGAACCGCCCCAGAAGACAGCATGGGGACAGAGGTGCCACTGCTGCTCACCTGCCAAACCTGGCCWGGCGTGTGGCACCCCAAAAAGAAGCCCAGCGAGATGGCACTGACCCACGAAACCSCAAGCAGATGCTGCTCCCCGGCAGKCAGCGAGGGATCCAGCCRGTGGGATCTGGCTTTCCATGGAATCTCCTGCCAGCACGTGRAGGTGGCAGCGGGCAGGAGCAAGASRGAAAAGTGGTCTGCAGCAACAGATGGCCTCTGAGGTAGATTTGAGACGACTCCATCTGCCAACAGCTACGCATCACAAGCCAGGCTTTTCCTAAAATGCAAGCTGCTCCTTGCAGCCCCGGCCTCCTTCCCCTTCCTTCCCTGTCATCTCGTTCACAGCTCAGAAAAGGATGAAGGGGCTAGGATTTTTGGAAGAAACCCTGGATTTGATAGCACCTTGGGTGGATACAAGTGCTGTATCCTTTGGAAACAAAGAGTGAAGCTGGTGGCTGCCGATGGCACGGCTGGACTGGTATGGTTGGGACACGGAAGGCTGAGGTGACAGCACGAGGGGCACAGTCCCAATGATGCAGAAATCCTTTGCAGCAACTGGTTTGTCACCTGGATGTGRCCACGAGCCACAAGAATACCAGGTCCATGAAGCACAGGCAAGATGACAAAGGGCTGGGCTGACAGGACCCAGGCCAGTGCTCAGAGCTGGGCAGGACTCAAGGATTCACGTGGATACTGCTGCCCCATAACAAAACACTGAGAGCTGCAGAGCCCTRGGCCCAGCTCTTGGGGCTGGGAGACCCAGAAAAACCATGGGGCAGCCAAGAAAAACCCAGCTGGGGCATGCAAAGAGGGGAGCTCTCTCCCTTCTCTGCTGGCCAGCTCTCCAAAATTCTCAAAACCAGGGGTCAGAAAGCCCAGTTAACCAGAGGTCCACCATGAGCTTCATCCAGACCCTGGTTTCTCTTTGCAGCATCACCATCCTGGCCAGATGAGCTCCATCTCACCTGAGAGCACCCCTGAGCCTCAGATCTCACAGCCCCAGCACATTACCCCAGGAACCTGTTCCCATAAMACACATTTGGTGCCTTCAAGCTGTCGTGGCCCTGTCCCAGGGGCTCAGGGAAGCACCATGAAGAGAGGGGAGGAACACGCTGTAGGAGAAAAAAGGATTGTTTGGAACCATCTATGATACATTTGTTACCATTAACCAACATAACCGAACACTAAAATAGAAARGGAAAAAAAAAATTGCACGCTGGTTTATGATCAATCAGAGGAAGGCAAAACCAAGAGGGATGGAAAAGGTTCCTACAAGGGGGATGGGGGAATGGGAAAGGGGCCTTTTTGGTTTTATTGCAAACGGTTCACCAGAACAAGAAAGGAAGGGAGGAGAGCGAGAGACACCTTGGGAAGATGATTCCGAGCCACTCAAGGCGCCGCTCGTGAGGAGCAGGAGGAGGGGCTGCTCAGTCCTGGTATCTCGCCCTCCTCCCCAGGAGACAACCCTTGGCTTCTACGGAGACTTCAGCTTCTTGGTGCGAGGTGAGGTGCCATTCTCTGCTTTCACCACTCCGTTTTCATGGTAACCTGGGGATGGCAACAAAGGGACATGGAGCTGGTGAAGGGTTTAGAGGGTACTGAGGGAGCTGGGGGTGTTTAACCTGCAGAAAAGGAGGCTCGGGGGGGATCTTGTGGCTCTGCACAGCTCCCTGATGGGAGGGGGCAGCCAGGGAGGGGTCGGGCTCTGCTCACAGAGAACAGGGACAGGAGGAGAGGGAACGGCCTCAAGCTGCTACAAGGAAAGTTCAGACTGGACATTAGAAGGAATTCCTTTACAGAAAGGGTGATTAAACATTGGAATGGGCTGCTCAGGGAGATGATGGAGTCACCACCCCTGGAGAGGTGTCCAAGGAACAACTGGATGTGGCACTCAGTGCTCYGGGCTGGGTGACAAGGTGGTGTTTGGGCAAAGGGTGGACTCTATGATCTCAGAGRGCTTTTCTAAACGATTMTGTGAAGATAGAAACTTTGWCCCATGCACAAGCCAAACCCTTTATCCTCTCAAGGCCCACATACATGGGGAACCCCCCACGACATCAGGACACTGCTGAGAACACCCTGCACAGGGTGGATGAGAACAGCCTTCTGGGAGGATCCTGAACCTGCTGGGAGGATCCTGAACTACAGGACTGATGCCTCCCTGGTGCCACCCTGCCAGCACTCACCCGAGTCCCTCTTGAGYGGCTTGGTTTGCTGCTTGGTGCCGGCAGCGGCGGCGGCGGCTCGCTTCCGACTGCTCTGCTCATTCCAGTACTCCCTCCAGCGCCGCAGCTGGAAGTGGATGAAGCGCCACATCACCGAGGCCTGGAAGAGGCACACCAACAGCAGCACACTCATTCTGCCAGGGGCGGAGAAGAGGCAGGCTGAGAACACAGCAGCGAGGCCACCCCCAGCCCGGCCTTCCCCCAACACCGGGGCTGCTGGCCGAGGTCCCCCTGGGTCATCCATCCCTCCAGACACCATCTCTGCTTGCTGCCACCCTGAGCCCAGAGCAGCCACTTTCCCTCTGCCATAAAGCCCTCAGGTGCTCATTGATTCTTCCAACTTTAGAGCAGGAAGGGATGAACAGGATCATCACAACCAGCAATGCCCAAACCACAACGCAGCTCAGTCAAGGTACGATGTCCCCGGATGATCTGTACATCTAAAAGGTGGAAGGGAGCTAAGAATGTCCCTCAAATCCTCAGGTGTGCCAGCAGTCCATGGCTTCAAAAAGCTTGGGAATGACCAGGCCTAGCAAATTCTGAACTGAACCCAGAGACACTGCAAGGGTGAGAAAGGCTCCCAGCCTTGAGAGACTGCAAGGCATGAGGAGCCCATCCCACCCTCTGCTTCCCACATCAACAGGCAACACAATATGTCCAAGCAGAAGTGAAAATGCCTTTTCCTTGAACACATCTGTGTAAGTGCACTTACAGATACAGCAGGGAATGCTTGCAAGCCTTTCCTAAAGATAGACTTGCACTTTATATCTTCATTTGATTAGCACTTTATTTGCTGGTTTTTCCCCTCCTTTGTAGTTCTGCAGCCTTTAAGCCCCTCCTTGCTTCTTTCACACCCCCTTCACCTCACTAAGACCTTCCTTAAATGGAACCAAGATCAGATCCCCACTGGCTAGATCCCATTGAGATGGAGCTTGAAGCAACCTGGTCTAGTGATGGTATCCATGTCCACAGCAGGATTTGGAAAAAGATGATCTTTATGGTTCTTTCCAACCCAAACCATTATTGGATTCCACGATTTCCAAACTCAGCAAAACCCATGCTGAGATAACACAGCCAAGGAARACATTCCTACCTGAAGAGAATATTGTTGAAGAGGAAGCTGAAGAARTTCCCTCTCTCGGGATCCAGGGCCTGGCTCTCCACCCGCGGCAGCCCAAAGCCGATGACCAGGATGTACAAGGTGAGGGTGAAGAGCCTGGTGACCACGAACACGACAGCCCAGACATTAAACCTGCAGAAGGGCAAGCAGAGGGGTGGGCAGGAGCTGCCCCAGCACCGAGCCAGGAGGTGGGAGCGAGATCCAGGCTCTCCTGGGCTCTGGGGAGGATGCGAGCCACCGGCAGCTCCCCTGCTCACAGCTCCCCTGCTTACAGCTTCTCGTTGTTCTCGTCTGTGAAGTAAACCAGCCGCGCCATGTGGAAGAAGAACTCGGCCAAGTACTGCAACAGCAGGAGGATCAGCCCCAGGCGGGTTAAGCTGGGAGGGAAGAGGAAAAAAAAAGCATCACCAGGCTGATCAACCTTAATCCTTCAACCTTCAGCCTTCAAACCCAGCTACAGCCTCTGCCCTGCCATCCATGAGCTGCAGCATCAGCCCCAAAGCCAAATCTTCCTGCAGCAGAGGGGGAAATCCCTGCAGAGGGACTGCAATGGGGGAAACCCCTGTCCCCAAACCATCAGCACAGCCCAAACCGGCAGCASAGCTGGGATCCATCACAAAACCCTAACAGCTGGCAAGGCTGCTCYGCTTTTTATCAGAGAATGATTCGGGTGGGAAGGGACTTTAAAAAACATCTTGTTCCAGCCCCCTGCCATGGGGAGGGACACCTTCCACTGTCCCAGGCTGCTCCAAACTCTGTCCAGCCTGGCCCTGGACACTTACAGGGATCCAGGGGCAGCTACAATTTCTCTGGGCACCCTGTGCCAAATGCCTCACCACCCTCACACAGAACAATTTTTCCCATTATCCAAATCTCTCCTCTTTTAGTTTAAAACCATTCCCCTTGTCCTATATACCTGCCTAGGTAAAAAGTGGCTCTCCACTGAAACACTTTATTCCCTCTAAGCCCCTCARCCCACTGAGGATTCCCAGGTGACTCCCAGTGCAGAAGGAGCTGCCCAGCCCCATCCCTGGTGCAGGAAGGATGCAGGGGCAGGTGACTGACTCACTTGAGCAGGTAGGCACCGGCGATGTGCAGCAGGTAGAGCGCGATGCAGCGCAGCTGCCGGGGAATCTCCTCCTGGCAGGGGCASAAAAGCTAAATTAACCTCTCAGCCCTCTCCACCTGCCCTCTCCCAGAGCTCCCTCTCCCAAAACTCAGCGGTGGAAGCCCCACCTGGCTCTCACCTTGCGGACTTTCTGGAAGTAGAGCTCGGGCAGGGCGTGCAGCCAGTATGCCAGCTGGCACAGGTAGAAAAACTTCACCTGGTACCTGAAACGCAGGGAGGAGCCACATGAGCCAGCCCAGGCCATGGCAGGACCCCAAGAACCCAAGTGCCAGGGCAGTATTGGGCAATCCCTCCAYTGTTTTGGAGCCATGGGATTAAGGAGAAATTATTTCTGGGCTGAAATTATTTKTTGGTCCGAGAGAGCTGCACACAGAATTTATCCAGAAGCTTGTGCTGTGGTGTCCATGCTCACAGCAAACCTCACTTTTGTAAAAACCCAAGAAGRCAGGGTCATGCCCCACTACATTTCTGCTGTGAAAAAATGAACAGCAAAGAGACTTTCCCAAGGTGATGCAGGAAACACCCAGGATGAGTAACCAAGYCCACAGGGCCTTCCTCATGGAGGAAACCCTCTGGAACATCCTCCCCATGAGATATCCCCCATTTCTCCTGCAGGGTGCATGCAGAGGGTGCTGTGCTGTCAGCACCCCGTTCCCAGGAGGCAAAACTGTGGAAAGGAAGGAAGTGGCCAGCCCCAGAACTGCCCTCACAAGTGCTTACGGAAGATAAACATGCGGGTAGTTTTCCCACAAACTCCGGGGGTTGGATATGTATCCTTCCTGAAAAAGAAAAGAGAGGCAAGGCTTCAGCAGAACAAAACAAGTCATGAGAGGGTGGGGTGGTGGCACAGTGAAACAAGGAACTGGGGATGACACCCAAGCGCTGTCACAGCTTGCAGAAAAAAAAGTTCCCTGTAGGGCCAAGGCTGAGCTCTGCCTTTGCGGGTCCCTAGAACTCCTCTGGAATTTCACCARGCCCCTTGTGTGGGGGCTGAAGGCTGCCTGCTCAGTTGCACAGAGGGTCCCACATTCAGGAGAGGGTATTTTGGGGTTTGGAATGCTCTGGAAGAGTAGGGGTGAGATTCCTGTAGCAGGGCTCAAGCAGCTGWGTGCATGGTCTGGAGGCTTCTTCCCCACCAGCATTTCCAATCCCAGCACCACTTAAAAACAACCAGAAGTGCCTCTGAACAGAAAGGGGAACAGAAAACACCAACAAAAATAGCTGGATACGAATTGGATAGTTTCATTTTCCACCTCTTGCCTTACAGGATGGGACTCCCTTCTCACTCCTGCCACATGGATGCTGCACTGGGCTTTGCAAGGAGATGCTGGCATGGGAAATTTGTCCTGCCAAGTCACCATCATCCATTCCCTGCCTATCTCAAGTCCTTTTTTTTCTGTTGGGGAAGGCCAGGCAAGCACAAGGGTGACCTGCTGTGCACACGTGGAGTACACAGAAGGCTCCAGCCCCGCAGCTGCTGAGAGGTGGGTCTGGCCCTGGCTAAGGGGAGCTCAAAACCAGCAGCATCAACTGTTTTACCAAAGTTTCCTTCCACAGAGCCCCGTGGAGCAGAGGCAGTGCCAGCAGATCTCTAGAAATACTAGCTTTGATGGGAAAAGGGGATCTCTAAGAGAAGCTGTCAGGACCCTATGAAGTAGGGAAGGGATCTGCCCCAAGGATCCATCCCCAGAACCACTGGAGACCACAGCTGGACCCCAATGGCTGCAGGCAGAGAAGCAACATCACTCCACGCTGCCAAAAGAGTCAGATCTCTCCCACACCACAAGTTCTTCCGACCCCCTTCCTCCCCAAAATGAGACAGGTTCCCCCTGAATTCTTCTCCCGGTGGTTTGGGGTTGACACATCCCCAATGGACCCAGGGAACACCATGGGTTTTCCCTGTTCTCATAGGTTCCCTCACCATCAGCTTGCAAAGGAAGGAACCACAAAGAGGGAGCCCAAAAATTTAACCATCAGCCCCATAACCCTGCAAAAGGCACCCAGAAACCTCAAGGCACAGAATGTAAATAAGGAGAAAAATAAGAAGCTGAGAAGCAGCTGGATGGAGCAGCGGATGGAGATGACAGAGCCAGGCAGGATTTGTGGGGCTCGGCTCCAAAAATATTTCACAGCCCATTTGCCTGTGCCTTATACAATGCAGAAGAAGAATCTCTCAAAACTGCCCTCACTCTGTGGCTGGAAATATCCACMACAGCTGAAAGCTTAACTTCCTGAAATGTGCCTGTTTTGGCTCAGGAGCTGGCTGGGGATTCTGCTGCCAGTGGGATTTTGTGCTCCAGAACCCACAATTCGCCCCTGGGAACCCAAATCCCAGCCACCCCGTGCCTTACCGTCACYACGACGTACAAGCACCAGATGACAGAGGTGAGGTGGAAGGCAACCAGCTGCCCTGACTCATTGAACTTGCTGTGTTTGACCTTGGAGAGATGCAGACGCCTGTTGATTTTCTGGGGAGGAGCAGAGGGAGAAAAAAAGAACAAGAAAACATCAGCCACCATCACCTCTCTCTTCTCCTCATCCCATCTCCAGAGATGACCATCACCACCTCAGCCCCCAAACCAGTCCCAGAACAGCATTTAAGGGCAGCAGGACCACACCCCCTGGGATTTGAGGATACAAGACAGGGACTGGCGCTCACGTCCAGGGCGTATTCCTGCACCACTGCATGCAGGATGATGGCGATGAAGATGTAGAAGAGGATGGTGACCAGATCCTTCAGCCCATAGTGATACTGGACCAGCTCCCCATCTGCAAAGAGACCAAAGGGTGGGTCAGAACCCCATGGCCCAAAGGATTTCCAGGCAAGGGCTCAGTGGGGAGCAGACTGGATGGGGACACTGGAGTGAGGTGGTGACTGTGCCAAGGGCTGGAGAAAAGGGCTCTGTCCAGGGTCAGCTCATGGCACAGGTGGGTGGCTTCCCCTCCAACAGTTACCTCAAAGGAGGGGACATGAGGGACACAAAGTTTCCAGCTCTGGAGATGAGAATTTATCACCTGGAGGGATGAAGACATGGGAGGCTGGAGCAGGTAATGGGATCAGGGATGCCCCACTAGGAACACCAGGGCTTGGGATAGGATTTCYACCCCCTCAGTCATGATTCAACACTCCTTCATGATCTCCCACKCCCCCTGAAAGATGCAGGAGCAGGATTCAGCTGCCTAAATGCAGATGTCTTGGGCTATTCAGAGATCTGAGGCAGCAGCACAGGGCTGGTGGATGAGAAATAGGACCCACAGGAGGCCGTGCTCTTCTGAAGACCCAACAGCACCCAAAATACCCCAGACATCTGCATTTAGGCGACTATTTGACGCTCTGCAGCTCATGGGAAGCAGCAGAGCTGGGAATGCTGCAGGAAGAATCATCACATGAAGCTCAGCCCAGCCCTGGCTGCTGCTCCCTCTCACCCTGATCCTGTCCATCCTCTCCTGGTATCAGCACTGGGGAGAGACTGCTCTGTCACCAGCCCTGTTTACCCTTGAACAAAGCCTCATTCCAGATTTCTAAGATTTGAACAGGATTTATGAAAACGCCTGGCACAGGGATATGAAAATACCCTGTCCTTAGGAGCTCCTGGTGCTGTGCAGACCCAGAGGTAAAAATGGTGCCTGTATCCCAGAGCAAGGTACAAGAYAGAACTGCTAGTCCTAAGAAAATAATATCATGAAACTGCTCTGCCTCCTCTCTCCAGGGCTTCTCAGATGTTCTAGCAGAAGTTGTGAGGGATGTGAAAGAGCCCTGGAAAAATTCAGATTCCTCCCAACAAGCTGCTGCATCAAGGTCTCTGTCCCCACTAGCCCATGCCCTATATTGATACCCCAATACCTGGTCCTGGGGAGACGTTTCTGTGCCCCTTGGGATTTCTGCTAYCAGGAAAGAATAAATCCCTTAAAAAGCAGCAGTGGAAGTTGTCTGGACTGTGCCACAGGGGAGCCRGGACCACAATTCAATCTGGAAGCTGCATGATTCCTTCAGCCATAACATTCAAAGCTTTTAAGGGCAGAGCTTTTATCTTCCGCATGTCTGCCTCGCTGCAGCTCCACTAATCCCAACGCCCTGCTCTTTCTCTGGATGATTACTCAAACGCTCCCAATTAACTGCAGTTTGCTGCCACCAGGCCAGGCTCTGTGCCCCGGGCGTTTGGCTCATCCTGAGCCCAGGGCTTTACCCAAACCACCTCCTGCTGTCTCCACGCCAGTGCCCAGATCCCTGCCAGACCCAGAGGAGCTCTGAGCCAGAAAGGCAGCAACCAGCAGCCAAAACAGGAACAGGAGCTGAGCCTCCAGGCTGGGAGCTGCCACACCKCCTCTGGTCCATTTGGTTCAGAGCTGCACCAGCTCAGACCCTCCTGGAATGACTCCCTGTGAATCAGAACCTGCTGTGCACCAGGCACATCTCCACACCCTCTCCAGGTGCCACCCCCAAAAATTAGCAAGACAGAGACGACCTGCACAGCAAAGAGGTAAATCCCTCCTGMTCCTCAGGGGGGACAAGAAGCTGCTCCAGGCAGACAATCACACAGTTTGATCCTGCCTGAGCAGGCCTGGAGCAGGATCCTTACTCTGCAGCGAGCACAGAGTGGCCTGGTGAAAGAGGCATCCCAAAATCCCCTGGACAGCATTTCTTCCCAATCCCAGCAGCATGAGGGCTGGCAGACATGACCAGAGTACTCTGAGCCACTCAAACTTTGCGTCTTCCCAAAATATCTTATTTTTAACATCTCTTTTACTGGCAGGCAGAACCCTGAGCAGTTGATCAGTAGAGGGTGAGCTCAGGCCAGCTGGCAGTGAGGGTTTGGGGCAGACTCAACCTCCCCTTGGGATTTGTGGAGCAGAGGCATCTCTCACCTGCTGTAGGCACGCTAACATTATACTGAGGTAAGATGAACAGGAAGGCAGTCTTGGCTGTGACCTGTCAAAGACACATAGAGGAGAGAAAAAGCAAATCAGTTCTTAAATCCATTCCTCTGGATCCATTTTTTCCTACCACAACAGGAAAGGGAAATCATCCAGGAAGATGTGCCGGAACCAGCTTCACTTGCAGAAACACTGAACCTCGTACTGGTCACCCACAAGATGCCAGATGTATGGCCAAAAAGAGAAAAAAAAAGCCTGGGATGAGACAAGAGGATACCTGAAACCCAGRGCTGTGCTGCTCACTCTTCATTTATTGAATCAAAGAATCGAATCATGGAATATCCTGAGTAGGAAGGGACCAAAAAGGCTATTGAAATCCAACTCCTGGCCCAGCACAGGACACCCCAAGAATCCCACCCTGTGCCTGGGAACATTATCCAAACCCTTCTTCAATTCTGTCAGGCCTGGGGCTGTGACCTYTCCCTGGGGAACCTTTTCAGTGCCCAGCACCCTCTGGGGGGAGAACCTTTTCCTGATATCCAACCCACACCTTCCCTGACACAGCTCCAACAATTCCCTCTGGTCCTGTCACTGGTCACCAGAGAGATGCCCAGTGACTARATTGCTTTTAATTCAAGGAAATTTGAATTTATGTAGGGATTCTCCCTAAAATAAAGCAAAAGGGTCTGTGAGAATGGGGCAGAGCATCCCACCCCACAGGATGCCCCAAAACTGCACCTCCATGACCAAAGCACCCTCRAGCTGGGGCCACAGCAAAATCCAGTGCACAGACATCCAACACCAAATATGCCTTCTTCCCATCCAACCCCACACTGGCAGCAGATCACCAGATTTTCCCTTTCCAATGGCTCCCAGCCAACCCTCCAAGGCTTCACAAGCACCTGCCCTCAAACACAACCAGCCCCAAAAAATCCTGTGCCTGTCGAATGCCGATGGAGGTGAGCTGCGTGTCACACAGACATGGCTGCTGCTGCTTCAGAGCCACAGGCTGCTAAAATCCCAGCTGGAAATTGCTCCACAGCTTGTGGGGGAGACAGAAGGATTTTGCCAAGCTGCAAAGTTCCCATCCTGCCACCAGCAGCGTTGAGCAACCGGCGCAGGCAGCCCCGGCTTGGGGACAGCAAACTCCACGGCGTGTTTTCATGATGTTTGGGGATTTTACTGGTTTTTCCAMWWAAAAAAAAAAAAAGGAAATCCCACATGTTGTGCTCTGTTTGGGGAGGAGTAGATGAAGGAGATGGAGACCACGGGCAGAGTTTGGGGTGGGAATGGAAAAAGTGCATCGCCTGGCCTCAAGCTGGCTGAGGGAGACACTTCTGGCTCCCACAGATTTTGCTGGCTGGGAAAGTCACGTTGCTTCATCCCAGAGCTGCACAGCACATCCAGGACCTGGAATTGCATCCAAACCTCACCACAGGTTGGCACAGGGCACGAAACAAAGGCATGAAGCTGGTGTTGGCCGGGTCATGGATGTGCAAACAGCAGCAGGCACTGATGGATTTACAGCTCCCCGAGCACCTGGCTGACACCCATTGCTGTAAACAGCTGGGAACAAGACATCATCTCCAGGTGAAGCCTCCTAACCTGCTGCAGAGGACACAGGCCAGAGCTGAGAGTCCAAGAAAGTGACCCCAGAGTATCTGCGGGGTGGGAAGCAATGCCCACAYGCAGCTCAGCCACAACACAGCTTGMAAAGACTCTCCTTCTTTCCCCAAAGGTTTCCTCCATCCATTCCAGCATCAAGCCATGCTTTGTCACATCTCCACACCTGCCTTTGCTTCCTGTGGGCTGGAGGACCACCAGCAGCTCTGAAGCCACCTCAGCACTTCCCCACCTTTCCTTACAGAGGGGTAGCAGGTTGTTTCCTGAAGTCTGAGCAAAATATTATAGCAGCTGAAGATAAATGTAACCTCCTGGACGCAGGCAGGCTCCTGACAGACTGATGTCTAAGGACAAATGGCCTCTCTGCTCCATGGGACAGATGGGGAGCTCAGGCACACACTAACACCACCATGGCAAAATCAGAACTCCAAGCACCCAACCTTCCCATCCCACAGAATCTGCATGGAGGGAAATCTCTCCTCTCAGGCACCAAAGGCATTTCTGTCTCCTGCAATAGGTTGGGGAGTGATCAGACCATTGCTCCCAACCTGCCCCTTACCAGYAGGCACAAAGGGACAGGTGACTGGACTGAGATCACAACTGAGTTCCATCAGGTGAATACCAAGCTCCAAAAACCCCCATGACCCTCCCAATATCCCATCCACCACACCACCACCCCCTGCTACACAGCCCTGAGGAGCCAGAATCACCAGCTTAAGCCTCCTGGAAAACAGGGAACACCTGAGCCATATCTCCAGCAATACCACCTCCAGATCCCCTGCAAGGCAAAACCCAGGTTTCCTTGGCYCATGGAAGAGAGSTGAGGACCAGGGATGGCAAAGAYTTAGAGCCTGCATTGAGCATTTCAYAGGCAGCCAGGGAAAGCAGAAGTTTGGAGAGGGAAGAGCAACGTGAGGATTATTCAGAGGCACAAGGCTCGCTGTCTGTTTGCTCTGAAACAAGATGCTGCTAGGGGAAAGGAAGTGCCAAGCATACTCCTGCCCTGCAGGGAAGGGAGAAAAGTCARAGCTGCCACTAAACTGCTGCTGGCAGGAGTAAAATCCATGAAATCATAGAATAATTCAGATTGGAAAATCCCTCTAAAATCATGGAATCYAAGYGCTCCCCCAGCACTGCCAAGCCCACCACAAAACCRTGTCYGCAAGTGCCRCATCTACAAATTCTCTGAACGCTTCCAGGGATGGTGACTCCAGCACTTCCAGCCTGTTCCAATGCCTGACCACCYTTCCASTGAAGAAATTGTTCCTCATACCCAACCTAACAATCCCCAGGCACAATCTTTTAGAGAGCGGGAGAGGGATTTGTCCCCATGGGACACAAAGAGCAGGGACCATGTAGGAAAGGCTGTGTATTTATTCCTCATTCACTCCCTGACCTGCATTATGCAGAGCCAGGTGCCCCTCATCCCAGCCTGCCTTACATGAGGGATGTGGCACTTGGGGACATGGGTTGGTGGTGGCCTTGGTGGTGCTGGTGGATGATTGGACTCGATGACCTTAGAGGGCTTTCCCTACTTTAATGATCTCATGATTCTGTGTGCCCAAACCAGGTGGATTTGGGAAGCAGCTTTCCTTGGGAGCTCCCTACAGCCATGCAGAAGGAACCATATCCTCAGCAGCCAAGTGGGTTTTTGGTGGACAAAGCCACCAACCCCAAGACCAAAATGCAGGTGGATGGTGAAGAAACAAAACTCAACATGTCTGTCTGTCAAGACCAGAGTTTCCAGTGATGCCTGGATCAGCCAGGACAGGGATGTGGCTGTTTCTCATGGCCAGAAATTGAATCAGCACATCCACCTCACAGCCCAATAGATAAAGCCAAGCAAACCCAGCACTACCAACATTTACAATCCACCACTAGGCATTTACTCCGTGATAGTGTGGTGAGGGGAAAAATCCACACCCCTTCTAGCCTGGAGAGCAGAGCAGCCAAGCTCCCCCCATCCTTTTTTAGAATCACAGAATGGTTTGGGTTGGAAGAGACCTTAAAGATCATATTCCAGCCCCCTGCCACGGCAGGGACATCTTCCATAGATCAGGCTGCTGTGAGCCCCATGCAGCGATTTTAGGAGATGTTTTTTTCCCTGCCATGAAACGCTCCAAACCAAAATCCCAACTCCACTTATGCAGACAAGCAAGTGGTTTTTAAAAAGGTGTCCAAGCACACACATCCAGGCAGTTTCGTACCTCTCGCAAAATCTATCTGCTGCAACTTTCAAACAGTAATATTTTTAGGAATGAGGGATGATTTTTGAGCATCCATCCCCAGGGCACTCTAGGAACTATGGAAACAGCTTGCCCGGATCATTTGTAGACTCCTCATCCCTGGAAACATCCAAGGCCAGGTTGGACAGGGCTCTGAGCAATCTGGTCTAGTGGAAGATGTYCCTGCCCATRGCAGAGTGTTGGAATGAGATGAGCTTTAAGGTCCTTTCCTACCCAAACCAATCTGGAATTATATGAAACCCATTTCCCTTCTCAAAWGCCTCATCCCAGTGGGATTTGTCTTCACCCCAGCCAGGAGCCCCAGGATCACAAACATCCCCATGGTCCTGCTTGAGTTAAAGYCACTCTGGAGGAAGGAAGCAGCTCCAAACCTCTGGCAGGGGAGGCTGGGGGAGTTTCTGCAGTCAAGAGCCGGGAAAATATTTCCAGGGCTTGAAAAACAACTCAAACTAATTACAGATAAAATGYTGTCCAAAGGCTTGTCTCACAACTTTGGGTTTCTTTTTCCCCCACTAGCCAGAGTTTTCTGAAAGACAAACTTGCTGATCCACAGTATAGATTGACACAGGCCCTATATGTAAACTAAAGCCCAAACTTTGGACCAAAGCTTTTCAAAGTAAACATCWGGCTTTGACAAAAAGCCCTTCCCAAGGGCGGTGCAGCCCCTCTGCCCCCACAGACAAACTCATCCCCCAGCATGACACGATTTCCACTGCCTCTCACTCCCTCCTGTTTATTCCCTTTTAAAAAGTAAACATAAATACTGGTTTTTTTGCCCCTTTTTCCACTCTTCCTCAGCTATTCACCCCTTACACTGCCTGTGTGCCTCAGTTCCCACATCTGGCAAAGACCGGAGGAGGCAGGAACRCATTTTGTTTTCCCTCATTAACAATGGGAAGGCCTTAATTTTTAGAGTACTACGGAGGGGACCGGGAAGGGGAAAGTATATTTAGCAGGAAGCCTGGAAATAGCAGCTCATTCGTCAGCCGCCTTCTTCTGACAGTGTCACAACCCAGAGTTTGGGAGCCCGTGACTCACAGCCACGATCTGTGCACAGGGGAAAGCCCAGCCAGRGCATGGAATCCCTTATAAAACAATGGTTTATAACTTTATTTTATCATCCCACATGTGACTGAGCCTCAGTTTCCCCACCTAATGTAGAAGCTTCGCCAAAATCAGTGAAGTCTGCCCCAAACTTGACCCAACACCACTCATAGGAGCCACCCCTGGTGGGACACAGCTTAAACCCAGCCTGGCCTTGGCTTCATTCTTCTGCCATGCAGGGTGGAAAAAGATATGCAAAGTGATTTCTGTACAAGGATGGGAAGCACCTGTTTCGCGTTTCTATAGAGAGTCACCAAAAATAGCTTTCACCAAAAAAAAGGAGAGTTTCTTTCTTTCTGGGCTCCAGTAACCAGGCACATGTGGCAAATACCTCTCTGGCACCAGGCAGATGCACACCAGGTGTGTTCTCATACCCTGAAGGTTTAGGGCTGGCTGGGAAGGAAAACCACTCTGYAGTGCCCTGTTCAGGACAGCTCTTTTTGCGGAAATTCCCTCCAAGCCTGGGKCTTCCTCCCTAGAGAGCAACGCAGTGATCTTCAAAAACACACACAACACTGGAATAATCAATTCCAACACACCTGTAACACCAAGAAGCAGCCTCGTGCCACCAAATCCCATCATGACCAGCACCTGCTCCCTGCCATGGAGGAATTACCAGGTCGGTGAATCCATATGGATGGAGAAAGGTTGTGCACCCAAAAAGATGCTCAAGGAGTAGCTCGTGCTGTGCTTGGGCAGTGGGAGACCCATGGCAGCCCCACAGCATCACCCCGAGCAAGGTGCCTGAGTGAGGAAGCACTCGGCTCCTGAGGGATGCCTGGGAAAAGGTTAAAAATCATATTTGTGTCTTCCCAAAAAAACCTTCCCTGCAGGAAACGGCCCATTGTGATCAGGATTCGGCCTTTTCCGTTGAGACCGAGCTTGGCTGTGGCCACTGGCATCGGGGAAGGTGGAAGCCTGGTCATAGGGTGGGAAGCAGGGATGAGAGAAGGGACAGTGACATGTCCTCCTCACCATGGCAAGGGCTCACATCTGCCACCAAAACTCACCAGAGAGGCAGCACAAATGGGGACGGATCGTTTGGGGGGCTGGGGAAGAGCAGAGGCTGAATTTGCCTCCAGGGGAGGAAAAAAGAAGTAGAAGGAATAAATGTAAGAATAAAATAAACTAAAATACCCACAAGGACCAAGAGCTGTCCCAAACCCCATGCTAAGGGGAAGACAGGGATTACGCTGCCGGGCAGAAGGAGCACTGGAAGCCACCATGGCATGGCAAGCACTGTCACCTGAGGTCTGCTGGAACAGCAGCAAACTGCTGCCTTCAGCATCCATGGAAGATTTAATTAAAAGACACTAAAAACCCCAGAAACACCACAAACCCCTCCCCTCACCACGTTTCAGAAGTGCCCTCACAGCACTATATCAACCAAAATCCATCACAGTAGCAAGCCCAGGTGCCACCTCTACAGGATGGGGCTCCCAAAACCCAAACAAAACCATCTGCAGGGACAAGCCCTGAGAGAGAGATGCCRCCTCAGTGACCTTTTACAGTACGAGTATGAAACTTGCAACCCAACTTTGCAGCATTTGCATATGGCTTCGGAATACAGCTGGCCCTCCTGGGTTGGTTTCAGAACCCTTAAATAAATATATATATATGTATATATATACACGCCCAAGGACATTGAAAGGGGTTCGAGTGCTGGAAGAGACGCATTCATTCAATGAATTTGCAGTAAAAAAAGAGAGAGGATAGAAAAGCAGGGGGTTCCAGAGGGAAGGAATTAAGGAAATGGATTTCCTCCTCCCGCGATTTGCTGCAGAAGGAGCCTTTCCTCCCTCGCCAGGCCCCCCGGCCACCCCTTTCCCATCCGGATTCGCTTTGAAACGTGGCACTGCCGAAGGGGAGGGTTCAGCGGCGGAGGCGGGGGGGTCCCAGCCGGCGGTGCCGCTGACCACGGCCCGGTGCCTCGGCGTGGGATGCCCGGAGCCAAGCGAAGCCACACGGAAAGGGAAAGCAGGAGCAGAGGGAAGGAGCCGGAGCGGCGTTCCCGGCACAGTGGTGGGGGGACAGCGGCCCTGCCGGGGGTCTCCGACCACCCTGGAAGGGTGAAGGTGCCCCACGGAGGAGCGGGGATGCCTTCCCACAGCCCGCRGCACAGCGGGATGGCCGGGATGGGMAAAGGCCGGGGAGGCTGCCCCAGGCCCAGGAGCCCCCAGCGCCCGTCCCACGGAGAAAACACCTGGAAAAGGGCTATTGTTAAAGGAAAAAAAGGCGAAAAAATATTCTCCCCATTTCCAGGAGCTGGTGATATCAGCCAAGGCTCGGCTCCTCGCCGTGTGGGGCTGACGCGCCCCTCAGGGCTCGGGACATCCCGAGAGCTGCGGTGGGTTTGGAGGAGAGGATCTGACACCCCCTGTGCTCCCCCTTCCCCACACAGGGACCCCCGAAAGGGCTGGAGATGGGGAGGAGGATGTGCCACCCTCAAAGCCAGCACCCGGCTGGGTCCCCGTGGGAATTCCTGWGGGAATTTGTGCACCTCTCCGGCGGTGGGTGAGAGATGGGGAATGAATGGCGCGGCGCTTTGACCCCCAGAGCGAGGGGTCCCGCACCCCGCAGCCCCCTCCCCGTGTGGGATGGGGGCACCTGGCCGGGTGCGGACCCCCCGAGCTGAGACAGCCCCCGAGGGGACACCCCATGAGGAGCCGAGAGAGGCACATCATCCGCGGGGTGGGGACACAGAGCCGGCCGGTCCCGGTGAGGCAGGCGGGGGGCGGCGGCGGGGGGGGCTCACCTCGAACATGAGGGCGATGAGGACGCTGAGCACCAGGCAGAAGCCGATGTCGGCGTGGTTGTGGATGAGGAACTCCTGGCTGAAGAGCGGGTGGCTCTTGGCCCGCCGGCGGAAGGCCATGGCCGGGGCCGAGCCGAGCCGAGCCCAAACTTCCCCGGGCCCCGCGGAACTTCGCGGAGCGCCGCGATGGCCCCGCGCAGGCGCCGCCGCCTGAGCCCTCCCCGCGCCCGCCCGGCTCCGCTCGGCCCCGGCACCGACCCCGCCCCGACCCGCGAGGGACCGGGACTGGGACCGGGACTGGGACTGGGACCGGGACTGGGACCGGGACTGGGACTGGGACTGGGACTGGGACTGGGACTGGGACTGGGACTGGGACTGGCACCGA
>NW_026623785.1:9211-38243 GCF_030028575.1 Malurus melanocephalus | reverse complement strand
CACCGACCCCGCCCTGACCCACACTGGGASCAGACCCAGAATTGACACCGCCCCGACCCGACCGCGCCGGGACCCGGACCCGGCACAGTCACGGAACCGTCACCGACCCGGACCGGGCACAAACCCCACAGGATCCCCTACCGACACCTGGACCTGCACCCAAAGCAGGACCCAGCACCCGACCCCGCCCCGGACCCGGATACGGACCCGGACCCCGCCCCGGACCCGGACCCAGGCACGGATCTGGACCCTCTACGGTCACCGGACCTTGCCGCAGCCCTGGACACAGACCCAGCACCGGCCCCGGTACCGGACAGAGAACTGGGACCCGTGCCAGGCACTGTACAGAGAGCTCGGCTGCAGACCCAGACCGAGAGCCAGGACCCGGCACTGGGTACAGACCTGGACCAAGCCCCAGCACCGACCCAGCCCCAGACCTGGATCCAGCCCCTCGTCCAGCTTGGCACAGCCCTGGACCCAGCACCAAACCTGGACCTGAGACCCAACCAGGACTAGACAGCCCCGGTCCCCGCTTGATCCACGCACACCCCAGTGCTCCACAGCGGGTGGAAGCACCCACTGGCCTCGACAGCCACCTCACATCTGCCCTCCAGTACTGGGCACATCTGGGCTCCCAACCACCTCTGCACCCACCCACCATGCACATCTGGGCTCCACCCCCCCACATCTGAACCCACCTCTCCATGCACTCAACACCCATCTGCATCCCAGCACCCACCCCCYTGTGCACACTCTGACACCCTGCTCTGCATCCCAAAGTCCCAGCACTGAACCCCAAATGTCTCTTGTTAGCCAGGAAAAGGCCTCAGGCATGAGGTGCCTTCCCTATACCACCCCCTTCCCAAACTGTACTGGAGCTGGGGTGTAGCAGTGGGGACAGACAATCCAAACAGATCTCCAGGACAAAACCGAGGAACATTTGCTGTTGTTTATTGAAGTCAATCCCTGAAATCCACACGAAGCTCCTCAGGGAGCTCCAAGGACATCCAGAGGAGTGGGCAGGGCCCTTTTGATGGCTTTGCTTAGGAAAATTAAGGTATAAACAGTGTTTTGGTTTGAAACATCTCCGTTCAAGCAAATCAAGCACTGGATCCTTTTGCCTCCAGGGTCTTGTTCACCTCCTCCAGCATCCCTGAATCCCCACGGATTCCTTGCAGATCCATCAGGATGGTTTCACAGGAGGGAGAAAACACCGCTCCAGCACATTTGAGGGAACTGAGCCRTCTCAAACCTGGTGCTGAGAGCACAAAGCATTTTCCTCCAGCCAAATCCAGCCCTGCAAGAACAGTCCCTGGGTCCTCATTAAGCACTCGGTCCTATTAGGCAAGTCCTGATTAGCTGGGCTTACCCTGTGCTCCCCCCCTCCGTGGCATTGTTTAGCCTTGGAGCCATGGGCACTGAGCTGCAGCCCAGGCKCTGCCTTTTACAGGAACACTGAAAGCTCCAGAAAGGGATTTGCAGCAACCCAAATTTAATTAAAGGGGGAAAAAACATCCAAAGTTTCAGCTTGGAAAAAACAAACAAATAACAACAGCCCCAGGGCAAATAATTCTATTTTCTGTTATGTCCAAGCATTGTGTGTCAATGTTGTTGGAAGCGAAAAGATGGGTTTTTCTGAGTAAATCTTTCTTGGGGTGTTAYATCATCTTGGAGCTGGAGGGAATGTTTTTCACCCAGCCCAAAACCTGGCACCCATGGACAGGGCTCAGAAATTGGGCTGCTGAAAGGTGAGATCCYAGCAGGGCTGGGGCAGGGCTGCTGCAACCCTGGAGCCCTGCTGGTACAATTCCATCCTGCTTTATTTCACCTTGAAAGAGGGATGAGAGTGACCCATTAGAAATAACAAGCCAAGTGCCAGTGGTCAGGACAGCCACGTCTTGGAGCCCAGGCACTCACCTAGGCATTGTTTAATTCCTCAGGGACGCAGCCTCTGTTCCTGCCTGTTTGCTCCTTTKTCCAGATCACCAGGGAGTGGCACGGCCAGTTCTCCTGCGGAGCCCGTGGGTCACTCCCTGCATTGTCACAATTCACCCTCAGTTCCTGCTCCTGTGTTTCCCTGGAGAGCTCCTCTCACCAGTGACATTGAGCTTTCCTGGGCTGGGGCATGGCCCTCCGCCTCTCTAAAGTGATGGAGAGGATTTCCTTAAGAAACAAAATGGAAAAGGTTCACAGGAGGCACATGAGCAGAAATTTTCTGTTCCAGAGCAGGCAAAAGAACTGGACAATTTATCTGAGTGCAGTGGGATGGAGATATCCCTTCTCTCCAACCCTGCTGTGAGTGGCTGAAGCTCAAATGTTGGTGATGAGCACCCCCAAAAGCTGAGCAGATCCTGATCTAGCTCAGGATAACATTCCTCATCCAGAAAGAGCTTCATGGGARATGCTGCAGAAGGAGCAGAGGGTCTGGCTGGTTCTCCTTAAGTATTTGGGGCACCTGGGAGATGCATCAGTGGGTTGGTCCATTGCCCCTCTGCCAGCTGCAGTTTCTCATCCTGGGTTTAGACTGCCCCAGGCCTCCACATTGCTCCACAGAAAGCAGAGACCTGGGATTTGTGGGATTTGTGGGATTTCTKCACCCCATGGGTTGCTGTGAGGACAGACCAGAGCAGGGAGTGACAATGTCACCCACCYGGGCACAGCTCCAGGGACACAGGACCAAAATCAGGCCTCAGCACCATGGTGGTGGCAGCTGGACCCGGTTTTACCAAACCCCAGGGTCCCATCCTGCATCCTGTGTGAKCTGGGGCATCTCCCCATACACACACACTTTTGGACCTGAGGGCACCASGGGATATTTACAGGTGGATAACTCTTCCCCTGAATACCAGCATGACCCTGCTGGAGATTTTCAAACATTCCCCAAGGCATTGTGATGCCTGGGGAGGCAGGACATGTCCACAGCCAAGGCCTCATTCCTCCACCTCCAGTATCCCAGAGCTTCCCATTTCAATCCCTCTGGCTCCCAGCACAACGCCCCACATCCCTCTTGTGAAACACCCCACAATGTTGCCCGTCCCTCTCCTCTCCAGTCCCCATCCCTGGAAGGATTTAAAATTTACATTTACCATGTAAAYGTGGCACATGGGACCACGGTTTAGTGGTGACCTTGGYAGTGCTGGTTGGACTCGRTTAGAGSTTAGAGGGCTTTTCCAACCTCAATGATTCTGTGATTCCATAACGGGATGTGCACGCAGCGTCTGGACCTTGAGCAGCATCTCCCTCTGGTGGCAAAGGAACAATGAGTTTTGGGGAGAAACACTCTACAATGGGATTTCCCGAGTCTGGCAGCATCGGGAGAAATCTGGAGATGTGCCAGGTCATTGGGGCATCTTCAGTTCCACCCCCCAAAGGATGGGAAGGGTGGGGAGGGGTATCTGGAGCTGTGATTTGCTGCTGAAATACTCCTACTTCAAACAGGGCTTTAGAGTTCMCTGAAGAGTAGGTTTAGATGGGATATTGGGAATAAATCCTTCCCTGAGGGTGGAGAGGCTCTGGCACAGGGTGCCCAGAGAAGCTGTGGCTGCCCTGGATGTGTCCAAGGCCAGGTTGGACAGTGGAAGGTGTCCCTGGCCATGGCAGGGGTTGAAATGAGATGAGCTTCAGGATCCCTTCTATCCCAACCATTTTGTTTCTCTGATTAAATGCAGGTTATTTTTATTGGTTGAGACCTGTGGATCAGTGCTGGGACTGCACCCAGCACTCAGAACTTGACCCCTGTGAGAGAGCAGGGCTCTCACACAGGCTGGAAGCTTTTAAGGACAGAAATCCATATTGTCCCACCTGATTTCACATTGCTCCCCAGGCTCAGCAGTGACCAATTCTCATCAGCAGGGAGCAAAGATGGGAACACAGCCAGCCCTCACACAAACATCCTCATCCCCACCCCCTGCCTCCAGATTCCCCCCTCTCTTTTGCCACTCCTTGATCCATCCAGGATTTCCACAACCCCACTCCAAGGTCAGAGGTGCCAGCTCACAGTGCACCTCTGAACTGTGGGTGTTCTTTGAAAAATCAAGCTCCTCATGTACACCTGACTCCTGTGCACACAAGCATTCTTTATTTTCTCAAGATTCTATTTCTTTTCTGACTGGCCCATGGGACAGTTTCATGCTGGTTGAATCCTTTTGTAATATCCAGCCTAAACCTTCCCTGACACATTTTCAGGCCGTTCCCTCAGATCCTGTTGCTCAGGTCCCTTTTCACCCTCCCACTGGAAATCCTGACAGACTCATCCTGCAGGAGCTGTAGGAGCAAAAAGTGGGAACAGAGACCAGTCCACACTTACTTTCACCCCCAACATGAGACAGAGACACAGCAAAGACTGGTTGGGTTCTTTCAAAGCATAATGATATATTATCAAAAGTAGAAAACCAAGCCAGGTAAAAATTCCTGTTAATGCTCCCTTCTGTATGATCCAGAGTGAGAATGACTCTGGAAAAGCCTCTGGAGCTGCTCCTGCCTGCAGATCCCAGCCACAGCACGGAGGGCTGGGGTCCAGATGGAGACAGGCAGCCTTCACCACACTGGAATGTGGCTTCACTCCATACCCRGCACCAACTGGGTTTTGAGTGCCCTGAGGAAACATCTGGCTGGGTCAGCCCTGAGCAGGGAATGCATTGTGGAAGCTTTTTTAAATAATTCATCACAGGTGTCCTTCCTGCTCCTTTTCCTGTCCCGTGGCAGCAGCAGAACCCCACTCAGTGGAGCAGCAGCTGGAGGGCACAGCCAGATGTGCTCCAGMTGGCACCCACGAGCTCAGTGRTGAATCCAGCTGCTCACATCTCAATTAACATGTCAGGCCATGTCCTGGGCACCAGTCTGTGTCCTGGGCACAAATCCATGYCCAGCCAGCCCAGTGGGAAGCACTGGATGTTTGTGAGACCACAACAGTGATGCTTTTAGTTCTTGAAATAACAAACCCTTCCTGCACCAGGGATTTTATTATGGTGGCAGTAGGAACTGGTCTGAGATTTGGCTTGAGGCTGAGTTTAGGAGGGAGCATCCAGGTGGATCATAATGTGGTCACCTGGGATAGTGGAAGTTSTCCCTGCCCACRGAGGGGTTGGACCTGGGTGAGCTTAAAGTTCCATTCCAACCCAAATAATTCTGGGGTGCTGTGATCTSCAGCTGAGAGGGGACAAGGAGGAGGCTGCAGAGAAAAGGCCACTTGAGGAAGCAGGACAGCAGGCAAGTGGCAGGACGTGGCTTTTGGCTGTAATTCCATGTCCTGAGGTTCTGATCTGCAGCACAAAGAGGAYCTGCAATCCTTTGTGACCCCCAAAAATGGATGTGGAAAAGGTCTCACATAAACCTGGTGGGGAAAAATAAATCAAGCACTGCTGAGCCTTACTTGAGGGTTTACTCTGCCCAGGAGGAAGGATATTAAAGAGTAAAACTCATCATTTTTCTGGTTGAGGCACTTATTCRTCCTGAGAAAGCTGCTTTGGGCAGCACTGCAGCCCCTGGAGACAGCAACCAGAGCTCCACCCTGGGACAAGCCACTGGTTAAAGGACACACTTCAAGTCATTGTCACACCAAAGGCAGAATGCTCCAGCTGCCTGGCAGGACTGTGACATAAATAAGCTCAATAAATAACCAGCCCTGCACTTTTAGGGTGTTTTAAGGCTTCTTGAAGTTGTTCAAAACTGCAGGGAGAAGATGTGCTGAGAGGGCAGGTGACACCCCAGTGATGGAGGAGCACATCAGCCCCTGTGGGGGGACAATCTTCATCCCTGCCACACCCTGTTGATGAGACAGGCCCTCCAAGGCTGACCCAAGGTGACAGTTCAGCCATTTCCAGGGTCACCCTGGTAGCCAGACAGGTCTGTCCCCTGTGCCAGCTCCCCCAGTCCTCGCTGGGGGATTTTAGCACCRGCCTTGGGGGTGGAGGTGAAGCACGGTGACCTCAGCTTCCTCCTCACAACAGTCTCCTGCGGGCCACAGGGGTGYGTGTCCCAAAGGTGATGGCACCCCACGAGGGCACYCTCTGTCCCTGTGGSTTCTGTCCCYTCTTTGGGGGGACCTGCCACCCCACAGCTGTCTGTGGTGCCGACGGAAGAGCTTCTCTGCAGACACTTGTGGGCACAAGAGCCCAGGATTGGGCTGATGCTGGCCATCCCAAGGGATAAATCCTTTCCTCCTCCTCTTCCTCCTCCTCCTCCTTCTCCCAGGCAGCCTGAGGGAGGCTGTGCTTCGCTGTCCCTTTGCACCAGGGCCATGTTTGTCCCTGTCCCAGGCGAGGTGATGCCTCCTGCGCTCGCGCTGAAATACACAGAGGAGCTCTCGGTCGAGTCTGGGGAGAAGCCGCTGTGATGGGATGTGGASGGGGGGAGATCAGGCTCCTGCCCTGCTCCATCCTCCTGAGCCACCCCCACAGCTCCAGCGCTGGGTTTGACACCCCCTCCGTTCTCTACTGTCAATCCAGATGGACGGATGTCCCTCATGGGGAGAGAAAAGTTTGCCCCGGGGAGGGAAAAGTTTGCCCCGGGCTCAACCCCAGGGGGTTTTGTCCCCATCCATCCTCCAGGAAAAGCCTCTCCCAAGCCACCATCTCCAAAAGCTGCGTTGATCACAGACAGATCTCCCGTCTTCATGGCCAGCTTCACCAGCAGCCAGTGGTGATGGTCAGTCCAGCTGTCCTCCAAACACCCTTTGGACTGCAGGAACGATGAGCTGGTCTCATTTTTGGGATCTGTCTTGGTCCCTTCCTCCACCAAGGATGCTTCATCTTCCAAAGTCCCTGAACTCTGCCCAGCTTGGGAGCTCTCTCCAGACACCTCCTCGTCCCCACCTGCTACAGCACCGCAGGTTGACTCCAGGAATCCCTGCCAGATCTCTGTGGATTTGGGATGGAGCAGGCTGTAGTAAACCACCAGAGCTACAGCACCTGGAAAAGAGCAGTGATGGAAAATGTCACTGAGGAGCCCCAGCAGCATTTGGGTCAGGTGTGAAGAGGCCAGACCTTGCTGCACCTCCAGATCAATCAGCCCTTTGCAAAGATGCTGCTCGGAATCAGGAAATTTTTCATTCTTCATGCATTTACAGGGATGCAAGAAACCCCACTTGAACAGATTTTGGTAAAGGAAATGCATACTCAATCGCAAATTTAATCTGGATTAATGTACAGACTGACAGCTGTCCAGGCAGGGCACAGGGGAGGGAGGAGATGTGAGATGCAGGGAACTTTCCATGTCACAGCACCTCCATCCTCTGGCCATTACAAGAGATAGCAGCAGGTTTTTAGGGCAGCTTCCTACTGATGTCCTAAACTCATCCAAGACCACAGGAATTGCTCCTTTTCCATCCCATTTATTTACACCTGTGTGAGGCCACTCTGGGAAAGCCCACAGGGCTTCCTTGTGCCCCCATCCCATGGGAAAATATGACATGAAGATGCTCCAAGAGTGGGGCTCCTCTGCTCTGCAGCCAGGCTGGGAGAGCTGGGGGTGCTCACCTGGAGAGGAGAAGGACCCAGGGACAGCTCAGAGCCCCTTCCAGTGCCTAAACGGGCTCCAGGAGAGCTGGAGAGGGACTGGGGACAARGGTCTGGATGCTCATTTCTTCAAACTACTCTCCAAATGTGCAATCCAAGCTCCAATCCCCGTGATCTTACCTATCACAGACCCCGACATGACAGCCCCAGTCACCATCAGGCTGTTCCTCAGCTCTGCCTGCAGGAACCGGGTGCCCAACAGCAGCAGGAGMGTGTTCTCCATCAGCATTATCTGCAGGGCAGGGGGAAGAGAGTCATCACCTTTATCCTTCTAAAGGCTTTAGATTTGCCTCGGAGAACAGGAAACACCCAGTTTCTAGATTTTCATCTATTCTTACAATTACAGAATGGTTTGGGCTGGAAGGCACCTTGAAGATCATCTCATTCCACCCTCTGTCATGGGCAGGGACACCCTCCACTATCCCAGAGTGCTCAAAGCCCTGTCCAACCTGGCCTTGAACTCTTCTCCTGTTATCTTTTGCACCAAATTTATCACTTAAAACATTGAAATTGTTGAACTGAGTTCTCTGCAAGGTCTTCACCGATCTATTTTTTACCACTGACATTGTGTGGCTGCCTCTAAGGAATCAAAGCCAGTGCAGAAGGCACATTCACCCTGGTGACCACGTGGCTTTTCAGGACACTGTAAACCGCTGGATTTTTAGCAAGTGCTGATGTGGGAGGTGAGAGCCTGGAGCTACTGCTTTTCCCCGAAGCTGTATCCATGTGGAATACAAAATATCCCGGGGACTCACTGAGTAAAACACGGCCACCCTGCTCTTGGAGGGGCCGGGCCGGACATTGATGTAGCAGAAGATGTACACAGCTCCCAGCAGGCARTTGAAGAGCCTCCAGCGGCACGGCTGGGCCACAATATCCGTCTGCTGGGCTACCAGCCAGAAGGACATGACCAGCCAGTGGAYACCTGCAGGGAGAAGGGATGGAATGGAAGAGGCTGCAAACAGCCCCAGCACCAGGAGTGTCGCAGGGCTGGCGTCGATTTGTGGGGAGGGAAGGGGATCTCAGGTCTTACCTGCCACAGCAAAAACCCAAAAGGAATAGAGCCTTGCAAAGAGCACCAGGGCCAGCACCCGGGTGCCCAGCATGCCTGTCCTCCAGAGCAGCAGGCACAGGATGACGGCGGCTGGAGGGCTCAGGTGGCCAGGCTTCAGCAGGCAGGTGAAGTGGCTGTAGGACACCAAAGCCCAGGCCAGGGACAGCAGGGACAGCCCTGCGCTGACACCTGTAAGGGACAGGGGCAGTCAGGGCTCTGAAGGGTGCTCAGATGCACAGCAGGGCCGTATCTCAGTATCTCAGTGTTAGGGAGGGTTCAATCCTGCTGAGTGAATCACAGAATCAAGGAATCACAGAGCAGGCTGGGTTGGAAAGGACATTAAAGGCCACCTGCAACGAGCAGGGACACCTTCCACGAGACCAGGCTGCTCAGAGCCCAGTCCAACCTGACTGTGAATGTTTCCAAGGATCAAATTGAACTATTTCAACTAAATCTGGTGTCTGTGTGCTCATCATGTGCCTGTGATGCTCTCTGAGCACTCTCTCCAGGGACAGAGCTCTGCAGCCCCAGGGCAGCTCCATCCCGGTCACTGTGATCAGACCAGAGATGGACAATGAGTGTGACCTTGCACATGCCGTGATCCACACCCCAACACCTCCCTCTGCACACCTGAAGTTCACCTTTGTGGCAAAGCAGCCACGTCTGCATGCAGCCAGAGCAGATCTTTCAGCCAACCTTGTCCCTGCTGCTTCACATCGAGGTTTTCCAGTCCCTCTGCAGCACATTCCTCCATCCAGAGGTCACCTGAATCCCTCACCCAAACCCTCACCCCTCCTGGCAGCTCACCAGGGATCAGCCCTGCTGGCTCCACGGCCACCACCACGTAGGCTTGGAGCAGGAGGTGAGGCAGGGTCTGCAGCAGGGCCTCCAGGAGCCGCAGCACGCAAACATCCCCGAGCTGAGCCAGCGCCTCCCCGGCACCGCCGCCCTTCTCTGCCGCCGCCCACACGACATCCCAGTACCTGCAAAGGGTCACCGTCATCACCATCACGGGCTGCCCAGCCCACCTTGGGGCAGTTTGGGGCTGCWCCGGGTTTTGGGGGTCGGGTGGGTCACGGGGAGGGTCTCTCACCGCTTCCACAGGCCCAGCTGCAGGAGGTGCAGAGCCAGGAGCCAGCAGCCGGGCGGGCGTCCGTCTGCCCGGAACCAGAGGATGCTGAGGAGCTGGGCGGCGTAGCCGGGCACCAGGCAGGCGATGGTCAGCCCGAACCAGCCCAGCTGCCCACGGACAAAGTAGTGGATGATGGCACAGAGCCCTGGAGAAGGGCACAGAAGCAGCGCTGAGGGATGACACAGCCACACACCGACAGCAACTGAGCGGTACCATTCATAACCACAGAATCCCAGAYKGGTTTGGGTTGGAAAGRACCTTGAAAATCATCTCATTCCACCTTCTGCCACGGGCAGGGAYACCTTYCACTAWCCCAGRTTGTTCCAAGCCCTGTCGAACCCAGCTATGAATATTTTCAAGGATKGAGCAGCCACAGCTTCTCYAGGKAAAATGTGCCAAGGCCTCACCACCCTCAMMGGGAAGAATTTCTTYCTAATAYCCAATCTAAACCYACTCTCTGTCAGTTTAAAGCCATTCCCGCCAGAACTCCATCTCCCAGCCCGCCCTGAGGGTTCGCAGCCCTTGTCCTGCTCTTATCTGCAGCTGCCGGCTCCCGGTGGCTTTGTCAGCTGTGACACAGCCACGGCCACCGAGGGGCCCGGCCCCACGGAGAGCTCTGATAAAAACCTCGGCCTCCAAACCAACCAAATAAATAAATAAGTGGGGGGGGAAAAAAATCCATTATTCAAATAAAAAATCCAAGAGGAACGGCCGGGCCCGCAGGGATGCTGAACGCCCGCGCCCACCGTGCCACCGGCGGCAGAACCGCGCATCTCCCCCTCCCCGGTGCACGGGGGTGCTCCGGGACCCCGGGATGGCCGCGGAGGGGCCGCTGCCACTATCCCACCCGCCCTCCCCCGCTCTGGGCGGGAGCGCAGCCTCCCCGCACCCCGCGCATCCTGCGCGCACCCTGCGCGCTCACTCACGGGCGCCGCTCTCCGCCGCCAGCAGCGCCAGGCTGAGCCCGGGGACGGCCCCGCGCATCCTGGGAGCAGCACGGGGAGAGGAGGAGGAGGGAGGAAGGGGAGGAGAAGGAGGAGGAGGAGGAGGAGGAGGAAGGAGGAGGAAGGAGCCGCCGGAGCCGGTCCCGCTCCGCCCGCCCCTCCGCGGCCCCAGCGGGCGCCTCCCCCCGTGTCCCCTCCCCGGGCAGTGTGACATCATCGTGCTTGCGTCACCCTCGGGGGCTTGGGGACACCGAGACCGATGGGGGCTTCACCAGCCCAAGAGCCCTGGGGCTGCTGTGCGCTGCCACAAACCCGTCCTGGCATCCCCCAAATTGTCGTGCACTGGCACGAGCCCTCTCCGATGTCCCCCGGGTTCTTGTGCCGCGGCACAAGCCCGTGCTGATGTCCCCTGGGTTCTTCAGAACCGGCACACGCCCACCCCAAATTCCCCCAAATCGCTGCTCATTGCCACACTCCCACCCCGATGTCCCCCAAATCGCTGTCCATTGCCACACTCCCACCTCGATGTCCCCCAATTCCTTGTCCATTGCCACACTCTCACCCCAATGTCCCCCAATTCCTTTTCCATTGCCACACTCCCACCTCGATGTCCCCCAAATCGCTGCTCATTGCCGCACTCTCACCTCGATGTCCCCCAATTCCTTGTCCATTGCCACACTCTCACCCCAATGTCCCCCAATTCCTTTTCCATTGCCACACTCTCACCTCGATGTCCCCCAAATCGCTGCTCATTGCCACACGCCTTCCCCGATGTCCCCCAAATCGCTGTTCATTGCCACACTCCCACCCCGATGTCCCCCAAATCGCTGTCCATTGCCACACTCCCACCCCGATGTCCCCCAAATCGCTGTCCATTGCCACACTCCCATTCCCATGTCCCCCAAATCACTGTCCATTGCCACACTCCCACCCCGATGTCCCCTGTGCGATGTCCTCGTGTCGCAGCGACGAGCACTAGGTGGCAGCTGGGACACGGTGTGCATGGAGCCATAAATTAATCCGGTTGTTTTCTCTCCCTACAGCAGAGATGAAACCGTTGTGAAATGGGATCCCRAGCGCCGGAGGTTTCAGGGGCCCTCTTGTGTGCATCTGCTTTTTCTCCTGATTTACAGCCCTGCAGCCTCTACCCCTGATTTTCAGAAAATAAAATTTTACAAAATAAAGCCCTAGGAGGTCACTACAGGAAAAGCCACGAAAGGGGATTTAATTAAATCAAAATATCACCTAAGGTTTTGCAAAATGCTACAGGAAGCTCCTAAAAGTTTGTACACCAGCTGGGCTGTGGGATGTACCTGTGTTCAGGAGCTTTCGTGCATTAATTGTTGATTTTTTAAAATTTTATTGAGGTTTTTTGCAATTCTGGCRATGAAGCTCAGGCTCTGCTGTTAATGAGGAGCCACCAAACTGTTCAGAAATGTCCTTGCCAGGTTGTCTCTACTGATGGGAGCATCCCAGGCTCTCTGTGGGTGTCCAGCCCTGCTTTTCACCAACAACTTGGCATCTTTGCAGCCTCAAATCCTTCTGGTTGGGYGTGGGAGCCCTTTGGGTGTAAAGCACAAACCACTTTTCCTCCTGTCCCACTGCCATGCCTATTAATGTTCCATTAATTAACGATGTTGAGCTGTTGGGCCCAGCTCCAGCAAAGCCTTTTAACAAAGTCAGGGCTGTAATTAGGGCTCTGGGGCCAAGGGAAGCTGAGCCTTGGCTGTTTCTGTCCCCCACAACAGCAGATATCACCAGTGCCAAGTGGCCCATTCCTAGAAAACCCTTTTTTTTTTTTTTGCATACAAAGCATAACTCAACCTCTAATGGGCACCAAAGCCTCTTCCAGAGCTGAGAGCGGGATGTGGAAGAAACAAATTTGCAAATCCAGCAGTGAGGAAGCTGCCAGGTCCCATTCAGGCACAATGTGACCCTGCTTGTCACCCACAGAAAGCGTGTGAATCTCATCATCTCATCCCCCTTGCCCTCCATCATCATCATTCCCCCAAAAAACCCACCCTGAGGTGCCTCAGCTGCCTTTCCTCAATCTCTCCTCCTCTCCAAGCCAGGAATAAATTCTGTGCATTCCCCCATTACAGGAACTATGCCAAGCAGAGAAGGAGAAAGCCAGAAGTCCTTCCAGAAGATATTCCCAGAGTGAGCCACCCTCCCCAGTTCCTGTGCCAGCTCCCAGTTGCTCTGGCTGCCTCCCAGCCACCGGTTTGGCTGCGCTTTTCTCTGCTGTATTTCAGCACCCAGAAGCCTCTCCTGGTAAAAAAAAAAACTTCTCCAGTCTCCCATAAAGCTACAGAAGGCTCTGGGGAGAGCTCAGAGCCCCTTCCAGGGCTTAAAGGGGCTCCAGGAGAGCTGGAGAGTGACTGGAGGACAAGGGATGGAGGGTCAAGACAAGGGAGAATGGGTACAAACTGCCAGAGGGCAGGGTTAGACAGGATATTGGGAAGGAATTTTTCCCTGTGAGGGTGGTGAGGCCCTGAGGATGCAATTCCCAGAGAAGCTGTGGCTGCCCCTGGATCTCTGGAAGCATCCAAAGCCAGGTTGGACAGAATTTGAAGGAGTCTGGTCCTGTGGAAGGTGTCCCTGTCCGTGGCATCCTCTGGATTTGCTCCAGCAGCTCCAGGTCATTCTGGCATTGTCCAGTCCCAGATCTGGACTCGGCTCTCCAGGTGAGCTGCCACACAGACCCTGCTTCAGCCCAGATGTTTGGGTGCACATCTGTCTGCAAATACCTCAGGACMCCTCGGAGAAGCGTTTCAGCAACAGCCCAGCCCTGATGGACCCGGGACCAGGGCACATCCTCTGCAGGTCCTTCCCTTGCCTGAGGTGATGCAGCAGAGCAGCGATCGTGGATGATGCCAGGAGATGCAAAGAATAGATCCTTTTTGCTCTAAAATGTAGATTTTTCTTGCTGTAAAATGGTGGTTTTTAGAGCAGCTGGTCCTGGCAAAGGAACATTTGCCTTCCTGGATTAAGTGCAAARCACCAAATTCCAAACCTTTGTGGGAGCTGCTCTGTAAAAGTGACCGCAGCACAATTATGTTTAACCACGCTGTGGGACCAAATCCATTCAACGTTGAGTACTTAATGTCAAAATCCCAAAAGTGWGGAAAGAAAAGCACCAAAAGGAGCAGTCCAGAGAAACGAGAAGCCTTCGGGCAGCCTGAAAGCTGCTGAAAAGGCTGTGCTGGAAACCTCGGTGAAATAGTTGCTTTGATTGGGAAAGAAAACAAAGAGATCTAAGAAAAATCCCTGCAGGGCATGAAGGGCGAGCCCAGGGAGGCTCTCGCAGGGGTGAGCTCAGCCTGCTCCAGCAGCTGCCAGAGGAGAACGGCAACTCCCACGAAATGGGGTTGGCCGGGTTCCGTAGGAAAGAGGGATAAAAGGGGAAGTGAAGATCCCTCTGCAAATGGCACCTGAATTTATAGAAATGCCCGTAAAGGCGTGGAGAGCAGGGAGCYGCTGGGGGAGTGCTTGGAGAAAAAGGAGGATGCTTACCAATGCTGGGCTCAGTAAATCCTTACGAGTGCTTGGCTCAGTAAATCCTCCTGCCCATGGCGAGAGAATAAAGATCATAATAAAACTAAAATTGCTGAGCATGAGCTGTCATAATTTCCATAAATAGACATGGTATAAAATGTCTTGCATGCCATGCAGTTAACCTAGTAATAAAAATGTTTTGGTGCAAAAATTTGAAAAAAAAAAATTTTTTCCTTTTTTATTCACAACTCTTAGATTTCTGTTTTCCTTTCTTGCTTTTTTTCTCTGTCATGCCCTAGTGCAGATCTTTTCAATCTTCATAATTGCCCAGATTTTCCCTTCCAACAGTAAAAATTGTTAGAATTAATGACAACTCACTAATCCTCTCCCCGAATTTCCAAAGAACCAGCTTCCCATTTAACACAGGTTTGGTGTTTCTTATTTTACTGTAATTCCAGCTGATTATTTTCCATGTTTGTAAGGGAATACAAAATTGAAAAGAAATGGAAGCTGAGACTTTGAGCAAGCTTCTGTGGCCCAAGGGTTGCACGAAGGGAGGTGGCCCAAGGGTTTTGGGAGGTGGCCCGAGGTGGTTTGTGCCACCCAACACATTTCCTGGGGTGATGCTGCAATGGTTTGAAAGCCATTCCTCGGTTCCTCTTAGCAGGACGACAGCAAAGAGGATTCACTGGGTGTCTCCAGAGYTCCCCAAAGCCTGATTGGCCACCACCAGGCTGTGGAGGTCAAACTTCTCTCCACAAACAGCACAAAGCCACGCTCTGTTCCTTCATCTGGGTGGCCAACACTGATCCGAGGACTGTTCCAACCAAGAGCCTTCTCCTACCTGGTAACAAGCAAAATATTCTCATTATTCAGTTTCTCTTCAAAGGTTTTGTCCTTCTTAAATGGGTTGAAGATTTCATGTTTTTCATGTTTATCTGAATTTTGTTTTATAGCCTTAACTGTGCGGTGACTCCAGTCTGACACGAGGCAGTTCTAGAGGTGTCAAAATGTTGATAAGGGAGAAGAGCTGTTGTTGGCTGCAGAAAATGCAAATACTCAAAAAATTTATCCTGGAAATCATGTTGTTCCTGAGGTGAAGAAAAAGCAACAGCCTTAAGCGAGAATAAGGAAAAGATGGCTTTTGAGTTAATTGTGTGAAGAAAATTGCTTTTTCTGCTCATTTTTAATTAGGAAAACTTGAGAAAACCCATGGGGTTGTTTTGCGTAAATCTAGCAAAAGTTGTCTTACTTTCTGAATTAACAGCTTTAAATTCCATAAGGCAAATCAAATTTGTTGCATTGCATTACAAAGTATCAAGAAATCAAGGATAAATAGCTGGTTACTTGAAGTGTTAATTACAAGGGGGATTTAAAATTTAATTTTTGCATGGAAGTTTTTTTCCTGTGCCATGATCCTCTGTGTGCTCCAGGAAAATCTTAGGAATAGATATTACCATAACAGAAATGTTTCATAACCTCTTTTAGATAACTTGCAGGTTTTGAAGAACATTTCTCTGTGTCACTTTTCTGACTGTGGAGGGACAAACCCCTAACCAATGTCCTGCTCTCCTTTCTCTGCAGTGACCCGAGTTCCCAGCCCACCCTGGGCCATGAAAATCCTTCATTTTCTTCTTGTTCTCCTCTTGGTGGCATTTCATGGAGCTGCAGGTAAGGTGTAAATCAAGGTGAGGGACTAAAGAGTCTTGCCATGGTCTCCTTGTCTGCTTTGGGATGTGGCCAAGCTGCCTCCTGCAAAGAATTCTCAAGGAAATCATCAAAACTCCCTGGGAGATTACAATGATACATGAAATTAGCAGACAAACGATCCAACCATCACTGTGAAAGCAGGAGGGGCAACCCCAAAATTACCATTCAGCACCACAGTTTTCCCTGTTAAACCCTGCAGGACTTTACTTAAATCACTTTGCCTCTGAGCCACCCAACAAACAAATTAAATCATAACCAGGTATTCTTAAAGCACACAGAAAAAAGAGAAGGATTCTGGTTCTTTGCTCTTCCAATACACTTTGCTCTAGGAGTTTGTACTTCGGGTTGAGGGGCATAAAATCATGAGTTAAGGTTTAAATGCTACTGGCAGCATCTCCTTGGTGGAGAAACCTGTTCAGCCATAAGAGATGGTGTAAGGCTGTGCCTGTGGGTGAGTGCAAAGGGTTCTGGAACCCCAAAATTCACAGTTTTTGTCCAGAAAAGGGGATTGTATTTTAATATTGCCCCTGAAAATGGCACAGCTACATTTGCAGGGCACCCTGTGCACAAACAAGGGCTGGTGGATTTTTGGGGTTGATCTCTGTGGGAACACAGTGGAAAGTGCTCCCTGGGGAAGTAAAGATGGAAAAAKAYTGTGATGGACTGCAGAAGATAAGAAATGTGGGAGCAGTGTCACCTACATCCCTAGAGGGGTTTAAAATATGTGTASATGTGGCAYKTGGGGAYRTGGTTYAGTGRTGGGCTTRGCAGTGCTGGATTAAAATTGGACTGGATGATCTCAAAGGTCTTTTCCARCCTMAATGAGTCCRTGATTCTGTGATTCTCTATGGCTGTCAGATCTTATTCTTACCTGGGCTTCTGCTTCTGGCATTTCTAAGAGGCAGGACTTGGGGCAAAGTKCTCCTTTTGTCTGTTTTGTACTTTTATTTAACACACAGTGCATGTTGGACTGTTTTCAATAGGACCTTCTGGGTATATCAAAGCTAGAAATCCATCTGTATCTGGAATAAATAGTGTTTCTGAGAGCTCAGACTGCTCCCAGTCACCTCTGCAGTGCCCCACAGGCAGTTTTATTCACCCTTCCAAGCACTCCTTTATTTCTCCCTGGGATTTTCTGGATGTGCATGTGTCTCTCCACCCACGTGCTGGGATACAGCACATCAGTGATGTGTGTAATATCCATTGGATACATGTAATATCCATTATCTGTTTGCTGGAACAAACTCCCCTCTCTCTGAAARTGCTGCAATTAGCATCATTCCATGGATGAGCTGGAAACTGGGATTAATTGGTTCATGTGCACTCAGTCAGGTGCATCCAGAACGCATCAGCTGCCAGGYTACATCTTTATTAATCAACCAAACAGGGCCAGGCAATATCCTTCCTAGTTTCCAGTCTGCTCCCTGGGGTTGTTTTGATCCCTGGAAATCAGCACTTTCACAGATAAAACCTGTTCTGGGAGCAGTACAGGCTGGTGGGCAATCCCATGAGGCAATTTGGATGGGGATATCCTATTTTAGGAAGGAAGACAGTTTAACCATGTGGGCAAGAGCAATTTCATGTGTTCCAGAYCCAAACCCAGAGGGCAATGCCTGGTGTGCTGGGTCTGATGGTGTGGAACTGTTTTTCTGCATGGAGTGATGAATTTATCCATGTGTGAGAGCCATCCCTGTGAGCTGCTGGACACCAGGACCTGTTTGAGACATTGGTGAAATGAACAGGGAGGGAAACAGGAAAAATCTATAGAATCATGGACTGGTTGGGGTTGGAAGGGAATTWAAAGACCTCAYTCCACACCCTGTCAACACCTTCYACCATCCCAGGTTGCTCCAAGTCCCATTCAACCTCACCTTGGACACTTCCAGGGATTCAGGGGCAGCCACATCATCTCTGGGCACCCTGTGCCAGGGCCTCCCCACCCTCACAGGGAAGAAATTTCTCTCTAAAACCTAATCTAAACACTTCCTTTTTTAGTTTAAAACAATTCCCCTTTGTCTGTTCACATTAAAAGTCTCTTCCCCCTTTTTTTATCAAAGTGGGACCCTCACAGATGAGYGGGTTCACCCTCCTGAATTGTGACCTACAAGGCTCCAAGAGCTGCTAAGTGCACACTTACTGTTTTCTATCAGTTTTCTGATGTCCACCCCTAAAATCTGAGTTCCTGMGGGAGTCCTGGCCTAGGAGACACATCAAAAGAAAGAATCAGAGCATTTGCTTGGCTGTTCTGCTCACAGACCTCCTCCTCTGAGGGCTGAACTGTCATGACTTGGGGCACCAGTGTGACACGGTGTTAGCTCATAGGGATTAAGCAAAATGCAAATCCCTGGCAGAAATAACGTCTCCCTTTTTTTTTGTTTATTTTGTGATTTATTTGTTATTTTTAAAGGTGGAAGCTTGGCAAGACCTGGGAGATTGACATGTGGATATCGTGGGACTTTCTGCCACAGGGGGAAATGCCCTCGTGGCAATGATTACCTGGGGACGTGTGGTCCCGGGAAAAATTGCTGCAGATGGTAAGTTTAGGATTTATCTGGGGCAAAGATGACTTCCCAAATTATCATTTGAATCCCAAGTAGCAGGATTTTTCTCATAAACATAATACTGGAAACCCTGAAATATCCTTTYCTTTGTGTAGGCTGTAGTGGGGCTAATTGCCAGAGAATTTCCAGGAATGATCACTTTTGACATCGTTGGATTCAAGGAATTGTTGTACCAGCCACCAAGGATTTATCATTCTCCTTTCAATAAAAACAGGAGCTGGGAAAGTTGCATGGCTGTCCCTTGTGGTGTTTGTCATTAATTTCCAAGAGTAATTAATTTCCCATTCATTTCCCAAGACTTATTTCCATTAAGAACTTYAAACAAGAATTCTGAAATCAATCTAAACTTGCCAAGAATGTGTAGTTTACCAAAATATTTTCCTCTCTTGGGCTGCTGATTGAGTGAGTGCTGGCAAATTTTCCACACACACCTGCTAGGAATYCTCTGCCATGACTAAGGCTAGGATCAGTCACCATTTCCACTGGGATCACAAAATCTTCTCCAGGGTGACATTTCATGGAACCTCTGCTTGGAAAACTTTGGGTTCCCATCTCCTGGCCCAGAGCTTTCAGACCTGGGAGCAGCATGTTGTTTTATTATAGGAACTGAAAACGCAATGAGCAGGACCAATTGGTAATTTGAAGTCTGGATTTTCTGTTGTTTTTTCTGCCTGACATAAATTTGGAGTAAATCTGTAAAATTTATATTGGCTGCAGTAGCAAACCAGGAGATYGGAGTTAGACCTGTGACATTGCTTGAGACAATTACAGAAACATGTACAAGAGGCCAATTCCCCTGKGACTTTGATGACTTCTCTTCATAGAGATTCATCCTGTCCTGCCCTGGCCCACAACAGAAAACCCAGAAAGAGGAGATTGCTAAGTCAGCTCTGTCTCCGCCCCTGGTCCTGCATGATCAGGAGTGTTCTTGTGCTGACCAGGACCCTTTGTGTCCAGAGAAACTGTGGCTGCCCCTGAATCCCTGGAAATGTCCAAGGATGGGCTTGGAGCAACCTGGGATAGGGGAAGGTGTCTGTGCCCATGGCAGGGGACTTGATAGAGATTATCATCAATTTCCCTTTCAATCCAAACCATTCCATGATTTCTGAGAAGGGAGGAGCAGTAATGGTTGACTTTTAAGAGAAGCAACCAAACCCAAGTGGCAACATGCAAAGGACTCAAAGCTTTGAGTTCCCCCTTYGTTGCAGATCATCTGCCCACCCTTCACAGAACCACAGCATTTTKGGGGTTGCAAGGCACCTCTGGAGASCATCCAGCCCAACCTTCYTGCCAAGGCAGGGTCACCTGGAGCAGGTGACACAGGAATGCATCCTGGTGTATTTGGAATGTCTCCAGAGAGRAAACTCCACACCCTCCCTGGGCAGCTGTTCCAGTACTCTGAGAGCTTCAATGCAAAGAATTTMTTCCTCATGTTGAGGTGGAACTTCTTGTGTTTTAGTTTATGGCCGTTGCTCCTCATCCTGTCACTGTGCATCACTGAACAGARTCTGGCACCATCCTCTGGCACCCCTTGGAGGTATTTATAATGATTTTTGAGATCCCTTCTCAGCCTTCCCTTCTCCAGACMGAGCAGGCCCARCTCCCTSAGTCTCTGRGTCTGTTCAAAGCAGATGTTTCTGCAAAAGACTCTGCCCCCCTTGAAACCACATCCTTGTGCAGGGCAGGGAGCTGGGCCAACGGCTGCCTCCCAGGAATCCCCTGGATAAAAACCTCAGGAAGTTGCCAAGTGGAGCCAAACCAGCAATTTACAGTTGATGTCCTAAGAAGATTTTGCACAATCCACGGTAGGTGAGTGTTTCACAAACTGGAATGGCACAAGAGTTTTGCTCAAGGACTTTGCAGGGAGGATTAAGCCCTTGTCATTTTAAACTCATCTGTCGGTAGCCAGCATCATGGAGAATCCAGTCTCATCRTGCTTTTAGCTCACAAATATCTGTCCTTGCCTTTATGGCTGGGGAATGGCTTCAAGAGCCAGCTTTAGAGTGAAATACAGGCTGACACCCCTTATGATCCATGCTGTTCATCTCCTCCCTGCTTCTTATCCMAATTCCATCTCCCCAGTGCTGCACAGGTTCAAATTCATAGAAGCAGAGAATMATAAAATTATTTGTGTTGGAGGTGACCTTAAAATTGTCTGGATCCTATTGCCCTGCCATGGGCAGGGACACCTTCCACTACCCCAGGATTGCTTCAAACCCTGTCCAGCCTGGCCTTGGACACTTCCAGRGATTAAACTGGAGCGTTTGTTAGAGTAACAGCACAGAGGCACAATTAATTGCCACCTTAACAAAGATCCATAAGGAACCTGACTACCAAATGTAGCTGCTCCCAGTCCCTTGCCTCCTGTGGCTCTCATACCAAGACAGCTCAGATACTACAAAAAAATGGGGCAAGGCCTTTTCCTTTTTCTGGCTGTGGCTGTTGGATCAGGTGAAGGAAATAAGAAGCTGTCTGGAGTGTTCTACCACAGCAGAGTAGCAGTGACCCCCCTGGGTACAGATCTGCAAATGGTTTGTACGATTTCCCTCAGRGGGGAGTGAAAAAACAACAAAATACGGTGAGTTGTTGGGATCAAAGGCRCATTCATGTTTTGCCCAGAGAARCTGTGGCTGTCCCATCCCTGGAAGTGTTCAAGGCCAGGTTGGACAGGGCTTGGAGCACCTACTGGAAGGTGTAGCAGTAGGCTGGAACCTCCTTGCAAACCAAACCATTCTGTGATTCCWCRATTYGTGTGRCCWCTCAGYGAACACCCATCGTGCASGASATCCACACCCACTTACCCATAACCCAGAACCTGCAGCAAAGCTGGAAAATCTGTAAAGATGCACCATCAAACACAAGCAAAGGGTTACACACAGCAAACCACCCCAAACAAAGCCACAATTAAAGCTTGTCCTTGCTGGGATTGCCTGTTGGACGGGGCTGTCATCCCAAGCAGCRTCTTCCCAGTTATTTTCAAGTGAAGCATAGAGAGCGTGCTTCCCGTGGGGGGAGGCAGACAGAGCTCCTTTGTGTGGGGAAAGCTGATTGTTTGCCAAAGCTAACRAACAGGGACGCTGTGTGTGTGACCCCAGAGGTGTCCGGCAAACCACAGCGGCCCTTACGCAACACGGGGTGACACAAGATCCTGGGCTGGAGGTTTGGGAATCCTCCTCAGGTGTCAGATGAGGAAAGCTCTGTTTGTTTCTCTCTGTCCGGGAAAGAAACAGAAAAAGGAGCTTTGGGGCTGGGCATTTTGAGGTGTCAGCCATCCCAAGGGGCGCTGTGCCAAGCGGRGAGACCAAACTGCAGCTGCTGGTGYTGGAAAGCTCCARTTCCGGGCTGCTGAGTRCATCCTCCTGCCAGTGACTGGTCACATCGGTCACATCCCCTCTCCTCAGCTCTGTCCCCGTGCAGGTGACACACGACCTGCAGGCAGGGACCCTCCCATTCACCTCTGCTTCCCTTCTCTCCCCAGAGCTGCGACCCTGCTGGTGACTCCCAGGCATGCGGATCATGCCCATCATGTGGGCTCTGCTCCTCCTGGTGCTGCAGGCAGTGACAGGTAAGAAATGGGAGGGTTTGTGCTTTGTCGGTGTTTTTGTAGGGGGGATTTGCCAGCTGGGCTGATGAGCCACGTGTGAGTTCCCCTGGTGGCTGTGCCATCCCTACCAGGTTCCTCTCACCCCAAACCTTCAAGGAAACACTCCAGTTTCGGGTTTTACACTTGGGACCAGAGCTGGGGTGTTGTACTAAAGCTGTCAGCCTTCCCAAACTGGGATTTGATCCCCTCTCCCACRCCCTCGCCCTTGCCTTTCTGAATCGGCAGCATTGGGCACAGCAGCCCTGCTGGAGAGGAGGAGGAGGATGGAGGAGGACGGGAAATCCTGCTTCCACCCTTGGAGTTCTCTTCTCCCTCGTTCCGGGGGAGAGGCAGTAGGCACGATGGAAAGCCTCTGGCAGAGCCTGTCTAGGGGTGCAGTGTCTCCCGTCCGAGCGCCATAAACCCGCCCGGATTCCTGCTGCACGCACCTGCTCAGCATCCGCGGCGTGGGGCGGGCAGGGCTGGGCTAACGCTGGCCACGCAGGGAGCAGGGGCTGCGCTCAGCATCTCGGCTGGAAGTTTCCTTCCTCTCTGTGTGCCCTGCAGGGCTCTCCCCGGGCCGAGCATCAGCGCAGGACTGCGAGCGGCGCGGAGGATTCTGCTCGCACCGCTCCTGCCCGCCGGGSATCGGCCGTGTCGGGCTCTGCTCCGAGCAGGAATTCTGCTGCCGGATGTAAGTTCAGRGCTCAGGCTGCTCCCTGTTGGGGTTTGCGGTGAGGCTGTTGGGGAAAAAAAGGGGAAATATGCAGCCCAAGGGTTCAGGGACATCCCTGAGCTCTCTCTGCCGCCCTGGAAGGGACAAGCACTGCCAGAATTTCCCTCCCGCAGGCGATGGTACCCCTGAGGAGCTCCCGGATCCCCGAGCAGAGCAGCAGCTCCTGCCCTCCCTGCGCGGTCGGGACGATGCTGCCCGGAGGCACCAAGCACCGCTGGGAGCAGCGACACCCCTGGACAGCCAGACCTTGATGCCATCCCTTATCCAGCGTCCCCAGCATGTCCCCAATACACGGCGGTGGCCATTCCCACTGCCCAGATGTGTGTCCTGGGTGTGCATCTCTTTCCTCTGCGCATCGGGAAGGGTGAAGAGGACGCGGTGAATTCCTGACAGAGGTGGACACACAAGCACTGCCCCACTGTCCATCTTCTCCCCATGCTGGCCTCAGCCACACCAGCATCTCCATCCATCAGGGGAGGGGGACACATGTGACACTCACAGGGACCCCAGCACCGGCCTTTTGGCTCAGTGAGGGGACACTAGCACTGCACACCCAGGTCAGGGGTTGGGGGTTGCTGTGACACCTCTAATTTCTGTGGGGACCTGCTGGTTGTCCACTGGATCCCAAATTGGGTCAGGAGTCCTCGTGGGGCTGTTCCATGGGGCTGTCCTCATGGGGCATCTTGGGGTCCATCCCCAGCTGTGGGGCCTGCGTGGGGGACACCACGTCCTCCATGTGTTGGGGTGTTTTGGGGATATATCGGAGTAAGGGAGAGCCATTCTGCTCCAGAGGCGATAGGGACTGATGGCTTTAGCCCTGGGCTTCTCAGAAGCTTGGGTCTGAGCTGGGGGTCAGTGTGGGAGGGTTTCAAGGCCTGGGGCTGGGGTAGGGGCTCATTTAGGAGCCCAGGTGTGGGTGAGCCTTGTGGCATATCCAGGATCTGCTCAGGGGTGCCGTGGGGGTCGCCATTGGGGCAGTCACCATGGGGCTGCCAGGGCAAGGGACAGCCACAGCCCCCTCCATGGAGGAGGGCAGCCAGAGGGTGGGAGCAGCCTCTCCTGGGGTACTGGGCAGTGCTGTGGGTACAGGGAAGGTCAGATCAGCGTGCCAGCTGCGGGTCCAACTYTGTGCCAGGATCAGCAAGGCCAAGCTGCAGCTCTGATGGGGTCGAGCACAGGATCCCAGGTCAGAGCAGTTCCCCTGGGCAGGGCTGGTCCCAGCCATGGCCTCCCTGCAGTGGGGATTAGAGAAGCCCTTTCCATGCCATAAACAGCAGCTCCTGGCTGTGCTGGCCCTGGGCTGGTCCTGAGTGGTTCCAAATCTCCAGAAACAAAGACCCAGCAATGCACACTGAATTCTGCAATTGATGCTGAGGGAATGTCCCCATCATGCAAAAGGGCCAGGTTGGACAGGACTTGGAGCATCGTGGTCTAATCAAAGTGTSYCTGCCCATGGCAGGGGGTTGGAATGAGATGATCTTTAAGGCTCCTTCCAACCCAAACCATCCCATSATTCCACGCATCTCTCAGAGAGATGACACCAGACCCTGTGTCCGTGATGCATCCAACCTCAAGCCCCACCCTTCACTCCAAGAACCAGATCCAAGGGCTTTGTTCTCCCTGAGTAATGGACACACCACAGGCAGATTGTTTGTACAAAAAAGGCTTAGAAATAAAGTTTACTCGGAATACAGGACAGATAMTGACACGAATGTAGGACGGGCTTCTTTCTATCTCAGGACCTTTCCTCAGTGGGCCACCTTGATCTTCATCTTTCTGAAACACCACAGAAATCCTATAAATCCAAAAACTCTCTTGATCAAGTTCACACCTCCAAGGCCTGATAAGGTCCTGTTTGCCTTCCTTCACCCATCTCCCGTAGTTTGCACACACTTAATTGGGTTTTGCTTCTGTTGAATGACATTTGCAGATTTTGGCAGTTTTAGGAGCAGTGGATTCAGACAGAACGAGGTGAGGTGCAGTCTCACCTGACTACTTTCCCTCTGTGCATTTCTTGTTTATCTGAACAGCTACCAGAAAGGCAACCTTAATCTTATCACTTCCTGGCAGGGCAAATCCTTGGCAAAGGTTAAGCTGCTATTGTGATGTAAATAGAGAAGAAAATCAAAAATTTTTGAACGCTTCTATGTGTCACACAAAACCAGCTCACTAAACAAACTCACAGGACAGGGAGAGACAAATATTTTATCACAGAATCATGGAATGGTTTGGGTTGGAAGAGATGTCAAAGATCATCCAGTTCCATCCACTGCCGTTGACAGGGACACCTTCCACTATCCCAGGTTGCTCCAAGCCCTATCAAACCTGGCCTTGGACATTTCCAGGGATCCAGGGGAAGCCACAGCTTCTCTGGGCACCCTTTGCCAGGGTCTCACCATCATCACAGGAAACACTGGTTGGGACTGGTTCCCCCTTCTGCCAGCACCAGCCTGTTTTGTCCATCCCAGGCAGTCCATGCCAGGCCACCACAGCCCGGTGCCGCTGTGCCAGGGGTGTCACAAGAGGTGTTGCGTGGGGACAACGGTGACTGTGATTGCAACAGCCCCAGGAGGCCCCTCAGCCTCTGCCATTGCATCAGAGAGGGATGAGGAGAAACCCCAGCACCCCCACATGGATGGGTGGCTTTCTGATTGGCCAAGGSGAGATGTGACAGCAAAAATCAGTGAATGTCCCCACGGCTTGCAACGATATAAAATCAGAGTGTTTTGCCCCAAAAAGTGCTCCTTGGACCCAAGGGCTGCTGGACACAGTGATTCCTGCTGGGTTTGTTGCTGCCTGAACACCAAGAGCTTCATCAGGTAGGTGATTGTGGAGTCTCCTGAAAAAGGATCGGATGASGTAATGGATTTCCCAGAGAATGGGACATCATGAAATGCACCCAAGGTTGGAAGCATGGCCCAGATACCAGAATTCTTTATAAGAGATAATGAGAGGAAACATCATTTGCTGTGGCTGGAGGCAGCCCCTCTGCAGTTTGGTGAAGCACAGAACCCAGGCTCCTGCCCCACCTGGGCTCCTGCATGTCCCCATTGCCTTGGTGTCCCCTCTGCAGCCCTGTGAAGACCCAGGAGAGGCAGCAGCCATGAAGATCCTGTTCCTGCTCTTCCCCCTGATCCTCCTGCTGGTCCAGGGTGCTGCAGGTGAGAGGGGAAGAGGGGAAATTGGGGGAGGTGTGGGCCCCCATTTATTSGGGTTTTCCATGTCTTGGGAAGTGACTGTCGGTGGGAATGATGCAAAGGTAAGGGGGATTGAAGAAAAAGGTGTTTCTCCAGTGACTGTTCAACASGACACAGACATGGGGTGGAGAGAGCCCCTGGAAAAACAATCCTGGTTCCTTTGGTGGGTCAGGAAGGAGTTTTGTTTCAGGCTTCGACCCTGCACCACCTTTTCCTGTTGGGTGTCTCTGGATGATCTTTTGCCCTGTGCATGATTTTTGCAGGGGGGAGGTGGAACCTGAGCCCATCCATTGGACTGAAAGTCACGAGCAGTATCAGCCTTTTGTAAGCACACAGTGCACTCACAGATAATTGCTTTATTTGTTCTGGGTGTTTTCTCTTTCCCCATGGAAACAGGAACTCCAGGTCAATGCAAGCGAAATAGGGGATACTGCACTTATGGGAGATGCAACTACCCTGCGAGATCCATTGGAAGATGCACGCTGTACAGCGTGTGCTGCAAGAGATGAGGTCGGAATCCTGGCTGAGGAAACAGTTTCCTCCTTTGCCCACAATGAAATGTGCTGCAAATTTATTTCCTGTCAATGTCTGCTAAATAATCCCCTTATTAATTCCATGTGGGATGGATGCCAAATAAGGGAGGGAAAAATCCTTGTGGGTTTGATCAANGGGGCTGCTTTTCCTGGCTTCAATAAAGACGAGCACTTGGGCATTGCAGGGCGGGGCCGTGTGTGGGTGTCCTGCTGCTGCAGGGCTGCTGTGCCTGCTGGCCCTGGGGGTGGCACTGCCTTGGTGGCAGCACAAGGCCCTGGGGATGGTGCTGGGGGTGAGCAGCGTGTGTGTCCCTGGGGATGCTCCTGCCTGGCCGAGCTTTGGGGACGCTGAGCCTGTCAGTGCCTGCAGGGCCAGGCTGTTTGGGGTGCCTGGGATGGAGCTGTGCTGCAGATGCTTCTTGTGGGGAAAGTGCGATCCCTGTGCTGGTCCTGCTACTTTCACATGTCCCTTGTCCCTTGGCAGTAACAGCTTCACGTGCAGGTCTATGCTGGGGTTATGTCCCTTGATCGTGCATGGCCATGGTGACCCACAGGAGCTGTCCCTGCTGTTCCTCCTTGTCCTGTTCCAGTGCCACCACCCTCCCTGCTGTGCCTGTGTGGGGCTGTGCTGCTGCACACCCTGTCCCAGCAGCCAGGAGCAGGAGGAGGAGGCCATTCAGCTCCTGGACTGGTTGTCCTCAGACATGGCTTTACTTGACCATTTGCCTGCAAATGGCCAAAGTTTCACAGGGGCAGTAAATGGGTGTTGTGGGTTAAGGTTTCTCCTTTTGTTTCCTTTCTTGAGCAATTTTCATTTGGTTGCTGGGTTACACTGATTGCCTGGTCATCCTTTTGATGGCTGGGCCTTTGTTGAAGAAAAAAGACCCTAGCCCCATCCGAAAAGTCTCCCTAAGAACATCTCCTGTCTGGCAGTTTGTTTTTGGTTTTTTTTTTTTTTTTTGGAGAGAGGGAAGCTCTCACAGACGTTTTTGGCTGGGCAGGGCATTTGTGTGGGACGGGAGGTAGCGTCACTTCCTGCCCTGCTTGGCTCCGGGGAGGATGGTGGTCCTGCTACCTGTGGGGGAGATCTCAACTGCTGCTTTCTCCAGAGCCCAGCATCTCCATTCGTTGGTTCCTGTTTGCTGCACTGTGATCTTCTGCCCCAGTGCCTTGCTGGGGATCTGTGTGATTCCAGCTGCAGTGGTTGAGTTSAGCTGCATCTCATCTGCAGCTGTAGGATTCTGTTCATATCTTTGCTCATTCGGCAGTTCTGGGGTTTCTTGCTATCCAGAGGAGCACCGAGATCGACGTTTCTGCTGTGAGTTTGCAGAGGAACTTCTCTCTATCCACCTCTGCTGGTTTGTGTCCGCCATTGGCCACTGGGAGATGTGAACCTGCTGGGACTCGCCCCACAGCGCCCCCTGCGGCCGGGGGGAATCATCGCACCCACCCTGCCTGGCTGGGACCCAACAGCGCCCCTGGTGACCNTTCAATAAAGACGAGCACTTGGGCATTGCAGGGCTGGGCCGTGTGTGCGTGTCCTGCTGCTGCAGGGCTGCTGTGCCTGCTGGCCCTGGSGGTGGCACTGCCTTGGTGGCAGCACAAGGCCCTGGGGATGGTGCTGGGGRTGAGCAGCGTGTGTGTCCCTGGGGATGCTCCTGCCTGGCCGTGCTTTGGGGATGCTGAGCTTGTCAGTGCCTGCAGGGCCAGGCTGTTTGGGGTGCCTGTGCTGGAGCTGCCCTGTGGATTCTCCCTCTGGGGGACCAGGATCCTTCTCCTGATCCTGCTGGTTATGGTTGTCCCTTGTTCCTGACCGCTGCAGCTTCACATGCTGGGCCCTTCTTGGTGCTCTGTCTGTTAATGGTGCACGGCCATGGTGACCCACAGGAGCTGTCCCTGCTGCTCCTTCTTGTCCTGTTCCAGTGCCACCGCCCTCCCTGCTGTGCCTCTGTGGGAGCTGTGCTGCTCCACATCCTGTCAGCAGCCAGGAGCAGGAGGAGGAGGCCATGCAGCTCCTGGACTGGTTGGCCTCAGAAATGGCTTAACTGAACATTTGCCGGCAAATAGGCACAATTTCACACACACGGAATAAATGGGTTTCTCCTCTGTTCCCGTCTCAGGCAGCCTGGGGTTACAATTCCCTGCTCCATCAAAGGCAGGGGCTACTCCATTTCCGCAAAGCAAASCTCAGTCATTGTGGTTTGGGAGCTTCATGTGTGTGTCCATGCGTACGCATTTGTGAGAGCAACAAGCCATCGACTCAGGGAATTACTGATGTTGGGAAAGCCCTCTAAGATCATTAAACACAACCATTCCCCTAGCACCACCAAGCCCAGCTGTAACCCAGCTCCCCAGATACCACATTTACAGTTGTTCAGTCCCTCCTGGAAGGATTTCTCCACCATTTTCCCCGGCCAGCCTGATCCAATATTTGATTAGCCTTTATTCAAGGGAATTACTCCTCCTATCCAGTCTAAACCTTCCCTGGTACAGATTGAGCCCATTTCCTCTGGCCCTGTCCATTGTTACCTGGGAGAAGAGACCAACCTCAAACCGGCTTCCACTGCCAT
>NW_026623785.1:7812-8617 GCF_030028575.1 Malurus melanocephalus | reverse complement strand
GGGCTCCTGCATGTCCCCATTGCCTTGGTGTCCCCTCTGCAGCCCTGTGAAGACCCAGGAGAGGCAGCAGCCATGAAGATCCTGTTCCTGCTCTTTCTCCTGATCCTGCTGTTGCTCCACGGTGCTGCAGGTGAGAGGGGAAGAGGGGAAATTGGGGAAATTGTAAACATGCACCATTGGGAATACAGTGTCCCTGGAAGTGCCTGAATTTGTGGGAGTGATGAGAAGGTAACAGGGGATTGAGGTCAAAGTTGTTTCTCAAGTGAGTTTCCAGCGGGACTAAAATTTACGGTGGGCAGAGCCCATGGAAATAAAATCCTGGCTATTTTAGTGGGTCAGGAAGGGGTTTGGTTTCAGGCTCCAAGGCTGCACTCAGCTGTTCCTCTTTGGGAGTCTCTGCATGGTCTCTTGCCCTGCACAAGGATGGCACAGAGCCCCAGCGGGTGTTTGGATCAGGGGTTTCCTGGGGCACAAAGGTGTCCCTTCTCATCCACTGCTTCATCCACTGAGTGTCCCAAACCCTCACTGCCCCAAGGGATGGTCCCTGCAAGGGCTGGACAAGGACTTTCCATCAGAGCTCACACAAATCATGGCACAGCCAGGACAGGGATGTGACATGTGAGGAGTCCCTGCCTGCCAGCTGTGCTGCTCCAGGCAGAGGTGGGAATGCAGCTGGGGAGCCAGCACGGCTCTTCCTCGACCTCACACAGCTCCTTCCCACTCTCTGCTCTGGTGTGTCCCCAATGTAGAGGACAATGTCCTTGCAGGTGAGACAGAGGCACATTGCCATTGGAGATGTGTCTGT
>NW_026623785.1:5644-7242 GCF_030028575.1 Malurus melanocephalus | reverse complement strand
CCTGTGAAGACCCAGGAGAGGCAGCAGCCATGAAGATCCTGTTCCTGCTCTTTCTCCTGATCCTGCTGTTGCTCCACGGTGCTGCAGGTGAGAGGGGAAGAGGGGAAATTGGGGAATTTGTAAACATGCATCAGGGGGAATCCAATGCTCCTGGAAGTGCCTGTATTTGTGGGAGTGATGGGAAGAAAACGGGGGATTGAGGTCAAAGGTGTTTCTTGAGCGTGTTTCCAACTGGAAATATGGGCAGAGCCAATGGAAAGAGAATCCTGGTTTCTTCTGTTGGTCAGGAAGGGGTTTGGTTTCAGGCTCCAAGGCTGCACTCAGCTGTTCCTGTTTGGGAGTCTCTGCATGGTCTCTTGCACTGCACTGGGATGGCACAGAGCCCCAGCGGGTGTTTGGATGGGGGTGTTCCTGTGACACAAAGGTGTCCCTTCTCATCCACTGAGTGTCCCAAATCCTCATTGCCCTAAGGGATGGTCCCTGCAAGGGCTGGACAAGGACTTTCCATCAGAGCTCACACAAATCACGGCACAGCCAGGACAGGAATGTGGCATGTGAGGAGTCCCTGCCTGCCAGCTGTGCTGCTCCAGGCAGAGGTGGGAATGGAGCTGGGGAGCCAGCACCGCTCTTCCTCGACCTCTCACGACTCCTTCCCACTCTCTGCTCTGGGGTGTCCCCAATGTAGGGGACAAAGGCCTTGCAGGTGAGAAAAAGACAAAATGCAATTGGAAATGTGTCTGTGTGAAGGTTGGAACTGAGATTTTCTATTGGTTTGAATTGCATTGGGGGACTCAACAATTTCTGTGACCATACTCTGTCCTTCCAGATATTGCTTTAATTGTTCTCTGTTTTGCACAATGAAGCAAATAGTGTACATGAATGCAGACTCCAAGGAGGATACTGTTCTTTTGGAGAATGTCCCCCCGGTGCGTGGTCTATTGGAATTTGTTCCGAAGACACCCTGTGTTGCAGAGGGTAAGGTCTGCAGTCTTGGCAAAAGGAAGAGTTTCCTCTATCTTCCCCCGAATGATCTGTTGTAAATTTCTTCCTTACCAACACCTTATAAACTCTGTCCTGCATTTATACATTGTGGGAGATTCCCAAGAAGTGAGGGAAAAGACCTTGTGGTTTGGAGCTGCCTTGTCAGGGTCTGCAGGACAGCCAGGCCAGGCAGTGCCTCCCAGCTCACCAATCCACCAAAGAGGGAAACATTCCCTCTCCTTGGGAAGCACCAAGGACATGATCCAGGTTTTGCTGCABCTGCACAGCCTTGGAGCCAGGGCTGCCCCCACTCAGATACCCCAGGGTCAACCTGTCTGCGCTGAGGAATGAACCTCACCTGCCCTGAGCCTGAGTCTGCTGCACCACACACTGGGCATTGCAGGGGAGGGGACAGAGTGGCAGAAATAGTTACAGCATGTGATGTGTTTGTTTCCTTTCTTCTTACAGTCCCTAACACTAAGGCAGTCAAATTCCTGAGGACCTCCTGCTCGCTTCTGGCTCCTGGACCCATCTCCTTCCTGATGTCCCCTCCCCTCCCTGCCTCTGCCCTGCCCAGCTGGGCTGACAGCAGCAGTGGCAGCTGCTCCTGCTGGCTG
>NW_026623785.1:0-4608 GCF_030028575.1 Malurus melanocephalus | reverse complement strand
GGAAAGCCCTCTAAGATTATCAAGCACAACCATTTCCCCAGCACTGCCAAGCCCAGCAGTAACCCAGCTCCCCAAGTGTCACATTTACCCAGCTGTTAAATCTCTCAAAGACTGCTTTTTCCACCATTGCCCTTCCCTGCCTGATCCAACAATTGATCACMCTTTATTCCAAGAAATTGCTCTTCCCGTCCAATCTAACCCTTCCCTGGTACAGGTTGAGCCCATTTCCTCTGGCCCTGTCCATTGTTACCTGGGAGAGGAGACCAACCTCAAACCGGCTTCCACTGTCATTGCTTTGCAGACCTGGGGGGTTTTTTGAGGGGTGTTCAGATCATCCCTCCCTGCCATGGCCTTTCCTCTCCCTGTGCTCACCTGTCCTGGCACTGACCCTGCAGCTGTCACCTCGAGCTCCCTTCACCTCTGCACTGCAGAGCTGTTCCCCCACCCCAGGGGCTCCTTGGCCCAGAACATCTGGAGCCAGATCCATGGTGGTGTGGACAGGCAGCTCAGGGAATACCCAGGGCAGGCAGAGGGGAGGCAAAGGGAAAGATGGAGAAAAGAAGCTGTATCCTTTCTCAAGTGTGCATGCAGTTTTACTTGCTCCATCTAGTTTCTAAACTCCCCAGGCAAGTCTGTCAAATTGAAATGAGAGGAATAACTTTTCTCTCAATGTACATAGCTGAGCATGTTTGCTATATTCACTCTGATGTCCTATTGTGGTAGAAGAAACCACCCCCGAAAATGCTGTTGGGCTGGAGAGCCCTGGGAATGTTAGCACACAATGGTGGAAATAATTTGATAACGTCCCTGGGAATTTAATGGTTCTTGCCATGAATATGTAAATCCTGGTGCCCTGGTTGGATTTGATGTGACCTCTCTCTCGGCCTACCCCTTCCCCCCATTGGTCTTTGTGTTTTCCTTTTCCTTCTCTCTCCACCCAGCTTCTCAAGTAACTGGCCCTGATGGATATATCTGTAGGCAGGTAACCCCATGGATTTTTCTTTCATCCCTGGTCCCTTCGGGAATAAAATCCTGGAATAAACCACACGACTGAGCACTCTGCTTCCTCATCTCTTGTAACGTATGGACTACTAGTCCACTGGGGAAGGTGTGTTGCTAGTCATCTGCCCAGATGTGGGTTTACACCTGCACAGCATGGAGAAGTGCTGGCCAAAGTGATCTCAAAAGCAGGAGACGCCTGTGGTACACGCAGAGAGACGAGACCCTCTGGATACCCCCCAGAACACATAAATGTCCCACATCCCACTCTGAGTAATAACAGTATCAATAAAATGAGAGATGACAAAGAAGGGATCATTTTCCTCATTTTGACTTTTCCCTGCATGAAATACCCTGTCCTGTCCATCCCAACCCTCTAGTGCCCTACCCGGTTACAACATTCCACAGGTGTCACAAGAGGTGTTGCCTTGGCAGAATTGTGACAATGGCAACAGCCCCAGGAGGCCCCTCAGCCCCAGCCCCAGCACCCCCACACTCGTGGGGCACTCTCGGCTTGGCTCAGGACACTTGTGCCAGCAGCAATTGGCGCCGGTCCCACCCACCAGCACTGAGATAAATCCAGAGTGTTTGGGGCAAAGCAGCATTCCCTGACCCCAAGGGCATCAGGACACAGCGATTCCTGTTGGGTTTGGTGTTCTCTGAACATCCAGACCTTCACCAGGGAGGTGAGTGTGGGGTCTCTTTCTGGAATCCTGCCCACTCAGGCTCTCATAAAAATTCCCAGGAGAATAGAGTTTCCAAAATGACAAACTGATGCAAGTATCCGGATGTAAAATTTGTTCATCAGAGATGGGTGGGGAAGAGAATAAATGCCTTCATGTGAGTCTAAGAATACAGAACATGTGGAAGGTGGACCTGGGGATTCCTAAGTAGTGGAGAGACTGGAAGAGTTCTGAGGTTCTGAAGGAGGAAGCAAAGATCCTTTTTGTTGGGGGAATGGGCACTTTCCCTCGGAAAGAAAGGAGATTTTCCCTCCACACCAGTAGAGAGGTTTTCCATCATTTCATGTTTCCAGTAATTCAGATTTCTGTAGCAATTTTATTTGCCTTTCCCAAATTCCACTGGCCATTTATCAGGATTCAGTTGGCATGTGGTGGCCCTTGTTTGAGATATTTGTGATGGGGGAAGGATTTTGGAAGAGCTCTGAAGGAGGTGATGGGGAGGAATCCTCTTAGGTCATCGATTTCCCATACAATGAGACTTTGTGGATTGCCCCAGGTATTGTGGGGTGCCACAGAACAAACTACTGTTTTTAAGAGATAAGGAGAGGAAACATCATTTGCTGTGGCTGGAGGCAGCCCCTCTGCAGTTTGGTGAAGCACAGAGCCCAGGCTCCTGCCCCACCTGGGCTCCTGCATGTCCCCATTGCCTTGGTGTCCCCTCTGCAGCCCTGTNCTTATTGGGGAATCCTAGATAGATATGCTAATTCCTGAAACCTATAAAACTTGTATCCGTGCTGTACACGTGTGTGCATTCTGCCATCAAGTTGTGCACCTGGGATCCCAAATACCGAGGTAAAACCCTTTTTAYCCCCTTAAMCRTGTCTGTGTCATTATTAAAAACTGGCCTTTCAAGGCAACAAGAGGAGAGGCAAAGGGAAAGATGGAGAAAAGAAGCAAGATCCTTTTTCAAGTGTGCATGCAATTTTACTTGCTCAATTTAATTTCCAAACTCCCCAGGCAGGGCTATTGAAGTGAAATGAGAGGAAAGGCTTTTCTCTCAATGTACAAAGCTCAGCATGTTTGCAATATTCACTCTGATGTCCCACATCCCCCTCTGAATATTCACAGCATCAATAAAATGAGAGATGACATTCGTGGTCCCATCCCCCCACAACCAAAAATGGGAGTGAGGAAAACCAAGACAGAGAGGAACATTTTCCTCATTTCTACTCATCCCAGCATGAATCACCTGCCCTCTCCATCCCAGCCCTCTCCTTCCCAGGAGGGTTCTGCTGTTCCACAGGTGTCACAAGAGGTGTTGCCTGGAGACAATTGTGACAATGGCAACAGCCCCAGGAGGCCCCTCAGCCCCAGCCCCAGCACCCCCACACTCGTGGGGCACTCTCGSCTTGGCTCAGGGCACTTGTGCCAGCAGCAATTGGCGCCGGTCCCACCCACCAGCACTGAGATAAATCCAGAGTGTTTGGGGCAAAGCAGCATTCCCTGACCCCAAGGGCATCAGGACACAGCGATTCCTGTTGGGTTTGGTGTTCTCTGAACATCCAGACCTTCACCAGGGAGGTGAGTGTGGGGTCTCTTTCTGGAATCCTGCCCACTCAGGCTCTCATAAAAATTCCCAGGAGAATAGAGTTTCCAAAATGACAAACTGATGCAAGTATCCGGATGTAAAATTTGTTCATCAGAGATGGGTGGGGAAGAGAATAAATGCCTTCATGTGAGTCTAAGAATACAGAACATGTGGAAGGTGGACCTGGGGATTCCTAAGTAGTGGAGAGACTGGAAGAGTTCTGAGGTTCTGAAGGAGGAAGCAAAGATCCTTTTTGTTGGGGGAATGGGCACTTTCCCTCGGAAAGAAAGGAGATTTTCCCTCCACACCAGTAGAGAGGTTTTCCATCATTTCATGTTTCCAGTAATTCAGATTTCTGTAGCAATTTTATTTGCCTTTCCCAAATTCCACTGGCCATTTATCAGGATTCAGTTGGCATGTGGTGGCCCTTGTTTGAGATATTTGTGATGGGGGAAGGATTTTGGAAGAGCTCTGAAGGAGGTGATGGGGAGGAATCCTCTTAGGTCATCGATTTCCCATACAATGAGACTTTGTGGATTGCCCCAGGTATTGTGGGGTGCCACAGAACAAACTACTGTTTTTAAGAGATAAGGAGAGGAAACATCATTTGCTGTGGCTGGAGGCAGCCCCTCTGCAGTTTGGTGAAGCACAGAGCCCAGGCTCCTGCCCCACCTGGGCTCCTGCATGTCCCCATTGCCTTGGTGTCCCCTCTGCAGCCCTGTRARGACCCAGGAGAGGCAGCAGCCATGAAGATCCTGTTCCTGCTCTTTCTCCTGATCCTGCTGTTGCTCCACGGTGCTGCAGGTGAGAGGAGAAGAGGGCAAATGGGGGAAATATTGAACCTGCACAAGTGGGAATTCATTGTCCCTGGAGGTGCCCGTATTTGTGGGAGTGATGAGAAGGTAACAGGGGATTGAGGTCAAAGGTATTTGTCAAGTGAGTTTCCAGCGGAACTAAAATTTATGGTGGGCAGAGCCCATGGAAATGAAATCCTGGCTATTTTGGTGGGTCAGGAAAGGATTTGGTTTCGAGCTCCAAGGCTGCACTCAGCTGTTCCGGTGTGTAAGTCTCTGCATGGTCTCTTGCCCTGCACAAGGATGGCACAGAGCCCCAGGGTGTGTTTGGATGGGGGGGTTTCCTGGGGCAAAAAGGTGTCCCTTCTAAACCGCTGCTTCATCCACTGAGTGTCCCAAACCCTCACTGCCCCAAGGGATGGTCCCTGCAAGGGCTGGACAAGGACTTTCCATCAGAGCTCACACAAATCATGGCACAGCCAGGACAGGGATGTGGCATGTGAGGAGTCCCTGCCTGCCAGCTGTGCTGCTCCAGGCAGAGGTG
>NW_026623784.1:368848-444569 GCF_030028575.1 Malurus melanocephalus | reverse complement strand
CCCAGCCAAAACCAGCACACAAAGACAGGGCATAACATGGCTTTAGTTCAGGGGCTCCATTATCAGTTTGCAACTAGGGACAGCTAAGGAATGGACTGGAAATCTGGTTTCACTCATGATGCCTGTGCAGAGCACACCTGGAACAAAACCAGGGTGCTGGGGCTGGGCTGTGACTCTGCTGGTCAAGGCAAAGGTGGGAGCCAGACTTAACCTCCACCTCCAACACAATAACCACCTTGGCATCACTGTATCAGCAACGCACCTCTGAGTACATGAACAAGTGCTTCCACAGATTTAAAGCTGGGAACAGGCACTGGACATCACCCTTGGCTCCAGTAATGGCATCGTAGTTGGCTCAAAATGTTTTCAGCAGCTGCCATCACCCTGGAACTCTCCATTCCCATCCTAGAACTCTGTGTTAGAGGCAGTGTCCTGAGTCTCTGTGCTTTGGAAAGGGAGGCCACAGCCTCAGCTAACCCTCAGTCAAACAGCAGGGGTGTCTGCTGCTGGATTCCCTCTGTCTTCATCAGGTTGGCCACACACGAGTCAGGAGCAGCAGACTGAGCAAGCAGCACCCTCAGCTCACAGTGTGCCGTGCAAAGTTTTAAACACCACAACAGTAAAACTGCACCTTCTGGAGAGCTGGAGCCCCCCATGCAAACTCAGTTATCTTTACAACCAAAGCTGCAATCTTCCTGAGAGTGAAATCAGGTCTGTTAGACCAGGACTATTGTTTTCAAACCTAAATTGCTGTAGGTCACAGGAGAGGGAGAGGAGGCAGAGATCCATGATCATCCATTGTCTGGGGGGTTTGTTAGAAACATTTTGACAGATTAACCCATGTTGGAGCCAGGCTGAAGCCAAGGCAGGATGAAACTAGAGGGAAGCAGATTAAGGGGAAGATAGTTGAATGAGGGAGTCTGAGCCAGGAATCAAACTGCAGAGGAGAGCCTGCACCATGCTGTGGGCAAGGACCCCAGGAAGGACCAGAGCAAAGTAGGTTTAAACTGAAAGAGAGTAGGTTAGATTAGACATTAGGAAGGCATTCTCCCCCATGAGGGTGTTGATGCCTGGGCAACAGGTTGTCTGGAGAAGTTGTGGCTTGCCCATCCCTGGAAATGCTCAAGGCCAGGCTGGACAGGGCTTGGAGCAACCTGGTCTAGTGGAAGGTGTCCCTGTCCATGGCAGAGGAGTGGAATGAGATGAGATTTAAGGCCCCTTCCAGTCCAAACCAGTCTGGATTACTATGAAAAGCAGATGCCCATGGCACCACAGGAAGGCTTTTCTGCATCCACTGTCAAGTTCATCACTGAAGGGTGGCACAAGTACTATATGTACTCCATATTTCATCAAAGAAAGGTGGCACAAGTACTATATGCACTCCATATTTCATCACTGAAGGGTGGCACAAGTACTACATGCACTCCACATGTCCCACTAGCACTGTGGACACATCACATGGCCCAGACCCTTCCTCTCTCCTGTCAGGATTAGAAGTGTATCTGAACACACACCTCAGTCACACCACGTTGCCTCAGGCAAATCACACCCTATTCTGTCTCCAGACAGGGCTGAGGAGCAGGACAGGCTTCATCAGGGCACAAGGTCAAAGCTCACACTTCTAAAAGCCCCTCAAGCAACATAATCCCATCTTCAAAGCAATCATGCTCTCTAGTCATAGCAGCTGAGCTCCAGCAAGACACCACAGCCAGGTTTTCATAGTTATTTTAGTTCCTCGTCATTCAGATTGAAGTCTAGAGGGATTTTCAGATGCACCTCAGTATCTGCATCCATCAAGTTCCTGAATTAGTCAGGCATCTCAAAAGTCTCCTGCTGTGCTGTCACAACAGCCATGTCCCCACATTCCCTGGCCAGTATCTGTAACTGGTAGCAGCTCTTCCATGTCCCATGAAACCTGTCAGTTTGGCAGACTCCAGCTTCATCACTCACAACAGACAACACTCACAACAGAAGATGCTCCCATTCTTCCACTGAACCTCAAAGGAAAAGTCCCAGCCTGGAAACTCAGGCAGCATCATCCCTTCATCCAAGAAAGGCAAAAGGGCCAGAAGCCAAAGCTGGGGAGAGGCACTGGTCTGCTGGTAATGTGCTCCCTCGGAGAGGTTTGTCTCATTCAATTTACAGCACTTCCTTTGACCAAAGAGGCCAAACCAGCCCAGGTTCAGAAGGGCTAAAGACAACAGGGACTGAAGGGACAATCCACAAAAATGGACAGGGTATCTGGGCAGCGTTCTACCCACCCTGGACCATGGAATATCCTGAGCAGGAAAGCATCTTCAAGGATCATGGAGTTCAGCCTCTGGGTCTGCACAGCACACCCCCAACAATCCCACCCTGTGCCTGGGAGCATTGTCCAAATGCTCCTGGAGCTCTGGCAGCCTCAGGGCCAAGACCATTCCCTGAGGAGCCTGTTCAGTGCCCCACTATCCTCTGGAGGAAGAATCTTTTCCTAACATCCAGTCTTAACCTCCCCTGACAGAGCTTCATGCCATTCCATCAGGACCTGTCACTGGTCACCAGAGAGCAGAGATCAGCACCTGCCCTTCCAGTGCCCCTCGTGAGGAAGCCATGGACTGCAATGAGGTTTTGGATCGAGGTACCCAGGGGGGACTGTGCCCATAACACCCCACAGGGACACAGCATCAGCACAAACAGCTGCTGAGGATGTGCTTGCTCAGCCACCAGGGAGACTCAGGCAAACCCACACTGCTCAGCACAGTCAGTCAAACAAACTACCCCATAAACCCCCGAGCCTCTCTCCTCCTCCTCCTCCTGGTCCTCTGTAAACCAGGGCTGGGTTCATCCGGAGGAAGCCAAAACCAACAGCAGCAGCGATGGGAGCACAGCTGGATGTGGCTTGTTCGGCTGATGCCACAGCCCCGGCACAGCTGTAAACAGCTCGGCAGTTCGTGCACGCCCCACTGTTGTTGTTATGCAAAGGAGCTGGAAATGTAAATGATTGCACTGGATCCACARCCGGTGGCTGCTGGGGCAGACGGCCCCAGAAAGAAGAAATCCAACTCCTCCAGACCCCTCCTTGGCATTGGAGCCAGGGACCGGGCTGGCCAGGAGCGAGCAAAGCCTTTACATGTTTGCCATCTAGTGGGCTGTGGACAGCCTGACAGGATCTGTCCTGAGACAGCCGGGACTCACCTCTGCCTGGGGCACGGCCGTGTGTGTCCCTGCTCAGCTCATTGATGCTCTGCGGTGCACCCAAGACAGCAAGGTGGAGCAGCACCTTGCAAAGAATGCTGCAGATGAGAGCCCAGCTCTGGGACAACATCCATCAGGGCAAGGGGGCTGTGCTTATGTGGTGGGAGCCCAAAAATCCACCCCAGGCAGCTACAGTGGTGCTATGGCAGCCAACTCCACAGCTGAGTGGGAGTGTGGATCTGCTGGACAGCAGAAAGGCTCTGCAGAGGGATTGGGACAGGCTGGATTGATGGGCTGAGGCCAACTGCACAAGGTTCAACATGGCCAAGTGCCAGATCCTGAATTTGGGTCACACCAAACTCAGGCAGTGCTCCAGGCATGGGATGAGCCTGGAAGGTTACTGGGCAGAAAAGGAGCTGGGGGTGCTGAACGTGAGCCAGGGTGTGCCCAGATAGGCAAGAGGCTGATGGCAAAGCAGGAGCAGGCAGTGACTGTCCCCCTGCACTGGCCACTGGTGAGGCCCTGCCTCGAATCCTGGGGTCCTCGAGACAGGAAAGACTTGGAGGAGCTGGAACGAGTCCAGGGAAGGGAACAGAGCTGGGGAAGGGGCTGGGACACCAAGTGCAACTAAGAAAGCTGGGGGCCTCAGCCTCAGGAAAAGGAGGCTCGGGGTGATGCAGTCACCATGCATGCAACAGGAAAACTGAAAACTACCAACCCAAATGCTGGATTTGGTGAAGGCCCATGACCAGAGGAGGGGACCCCATGATGAGGTTGGTTGCACAGACCCCAGCGACACACATGCTGAGCAGCAATGGGAAATTCCAGATTATTTCCTGCTGCCAACTCCATCTCTGCCTGTTCCCCCACTGTACATAAATGACAAATTCTCATCTGTTATCCAAGCACATCCCAAATCAGTGATCAATATGTCAAACAAGGAAAGAAGAAGATGCTGTGCAAAGCATTTTCAGGTTTATTTTAGGCAGACTTCAGTTATCAGCCAGCACCTTTTGAGATGGCTGGCCCTTGTTTACCAAAGGAAAAATTTTTTTATTTCGGTTTTCCCTTTTTCTTTTCATTAAATTCGAGGGAAATGAAAAAAGGCTTGCAGCTTCACAGCATCCCTGGAGCTTGGCTACTACCCCCAGAATCTGTGCAGAATTCTCAATTTATGTACCTGAGGTAAAACATGCAGCCAGCCAGCCTCACCTCAAGGCTTGGAGAGCTCATTTGTTCATCCCCAAATCTAAATAACACCCCAGCCCAGCAAACACCATCCCTACAGCAATACCTACCCCGCTCCTGGTGCAAAACATAAACTGAAAAATGCAGCCTCATGGAAAAGATTATTTTCTTGAGCTCCAGACGAAGATCTCTGGAAAGCTGCTGCGCACTTCTGTGAGCTGGGCTGAAYRGAGGCAACACAGGACAARACTGTCCCACCCACAGCAAACCTCRACAGTGAGTGAAGGGTCCCATGTCACACCAGTTGTGCTCACAAATATCTGATTCACTCTACAGGAGCCACTGAGCTCCAGCTCCTGTCACACAAAGTGATGCTGAAAAGTGGACCAGACCTCATCTTCCACCAGGATCCAATCCTGGACAGAGTCATGGCTCTTTTTACCTCACCCTCTGCTGGCACAAGAGACTCCAGCTCTGAAGCAGGGCTAAATGTCTCCAGGGATCTGGAAAAGCTGTGACTGCCCTGTTTCTGGAAGTGTTCAAGGCCAGGCTGGACAGGAGAAACCTGGTCTAGTGGAAGGTATTCCTGTCCATGGCGGGGGATTGGAACTAAATTACCATTAAGGTTTCTTCAAAGCCAAACAATTTTAGGATACTATGATCTGCATAACAACCCTTAGTTCCTGAGTATTCCCTGCCATCAGCAGTGATTTCAGCAGCCACCTGCCTGTCCCAGCACTGCCACCACCACGAATGAAGCCAGGGATATTGTGCTCTAGAATGGGCTGCCCATGTCTCTTAAACTGACATATTGGATGAAAGCAGAAGAATAACCATGCAGCCCCATCACAGCCTCCCCACCCCATCCCCCTGCTCTCCTGCCTCTGCTCAGCTTTCCAGAAAGCAGAGTGGCTTCTCCTCTGAAGCTGAACCACTCAGACTTGGCCAGATCTCAGAGCTCACCAGGCTCACTGGAACACACTCTGAGAGATCACCAGGCTCACACTCACCCTCTTGGATGCCAGGATGATGCATCAGCAGTTTCTAAAAGTGGTGCCCAATTCAGACTCTCCCCAAGAGAAGGCAAGAAGCTGGAGCAGGTTTCCAGGACAAGCGTTTCTCATGTTGTAAGCTCCACACATATCCAAGCATCTTCCTGGGACCCAGCACAGTCCTGCACCTCCACAGCACATGCAGGCTGGAAGGGAGGCACAAGCTGCACTGCCAGGCCACAGCTGAGTGGGCTGAAATCCTCCTTGAGGGCCAAAGCAGTCACTTACCTTATGTGAAAGACACCAGGTCTCAATTCCTGCAAGCTCCCAATCATTTATGTTTGTGGTTTTGCCCCAGTAGCCTCAGCTGCATTTAAAGGGAATTGCTTCTCACCCTACATTGACCCTGGGTTATAAAGAAAGTCCACAGCCCATAATGGCACAGGCAGGTGACCCCAAACAACTCAGAAACCATCCAGGAGGAGCCCATCCCGCTGTGAGCTCCGGGAAGCGCACGCCACTGCACCAGCATCTCCAGTTCCCCTTGGATGCCCAACTGTGACAAGTGGGAGGGAGGAGATTTTGGAAACACATGATCCAAGCTRRGACTAGATGCAGATCAGGAGCACAGGKCTTTCTGAAGGTTCCCAYCTCATGGGAAGAGAAACACCAGCTTAAACAGGGGAGAATTATGAAGGAGGAGGCAAGATACCCATAGGCTTCACTACTGCCACAGCATCTGGCAAGGCAAACTCTGCTCCAATGTGATCCAAAACATTCAGGAAGGGCCAGCATGTSTGTTTCTCATGGGGTAAGCTCCCTCCAGCTCCAACTACATCATTGGGAGCACAGGGAATTCATCACATCTATGTATGGGACAGCAGCCTACATCTAGACCAATGCTAAATTCCAGGAAGATGTATGCAGCACTCCAACACATCCTTCCAGAGCTGGGTGTTGGATAAAGGAACCAACCTTTCCCCTCTGTGGAGAGAAATCCTCTCTCCTCCCCTTGCAATTACAGGTAGACTTTGGCGAGCACCATCATCCCAAAGTAAGAGATGCTGAAGCTATCCCACATACTGAGCATTGGTAGTCACCACTGCCCTGCACTGGTGCAGAAATCACTTTTATCCAGAACAGAGAAGAGCTGGATTATCCAGCAGTGACATTTCCTGGGATATCAGTGCAGTTGCTGTGTATATCCTATGTTTTGGTACAGCTCACTTGTTGCAGCTGCTCCCAGGGAAACRACCACCCATCAGACCATAGGCACACAGGTCTGGGGTCACCCCAGCAGGAGCCAACACACAACCCTACATAGTGTGAATCCAACTCCAGATGGGGTTTTCAGGGACTGTACAGACAGGATTTGTACCATGGGGTTTAGGCTTCTCCCTCACACACTGAGAACATTACCCACAGATAATGCAGATGTACACACACTTCCCATGTGTGCAGGCAGTCACCCCAGGCTGCCCTGCACAACCCTCAGCAGGGTCCTGATTTCTTCAAAACCAAGAAAAAGTGGAAATTCAAAACTAACAGAAGCATTTTCACACATGCATTAAGACATGAATTCAGTACATATGTAGTTTAATTTTATGTAGTTTATCTCAGCACAAATACTGATGGCAAGAGATTAAAGGAGATGGCAAATCTTTGCTTCAGAGTTCACGCCCATTTCTCACCAGAGAGCCCATGAAGAAGCTGCTGTAGAGATTTAAGTCKGCATTTTCCTGCTCCAGAACTCCAYYGCTCACCTTGGAACACGAGGCCACYTCCCATGCTGGAACCAATGTGTATGACCCTTACAGTCAATTTATTTAGCACCTCACCAGACCTTATTAGCAGCACCATGACCCAGGCACCCCTGGGGTGGTGGTGGGGATTGCTGGGGTCCAGCTCACCGTGTACCACCCTGGAGCTCCTGCTCCAAGGGTCGCCCAACTCTGGAAGGTCCCACTGGCAGCGGAGACTCTCGTGAGTGTGTGACGTCAGGAACATGGGCCAAATTCCAATCTCAGCCCTTCTGTCACAAACCACCAGAGGGCAGCTGGAAATGCACCATGGACAGGCACACACACGGTGAATATTCCATTGCTGAGCGTTCCTCTTCTGCATTTCAGCTACTGCACCACAGGAACTGAAAAGGTACCCCAGCACACACAAAGTGCCCTCCACAGGCAAGGAGCTGCCCACATCCAGGCCTTATGGAAACCCTCTGCCTACAGCTAAGACAGCACACACAGCACAGTGTCTGTGTCCAGCTGGTCCTTAGCTCTCAGGGCTCAAGCCAAAAACCCCCCTGGCATAAGGAAAAGAATTTACTAACTTCCAGGGACCACTACATTAGGAGGTGATCRGATAAATATACCACCTTGGTTACTCTGACCCTCTGAACAGTAGGCAGAGGGTAGCATTAGGATGGGACTAAAAACATACAAAATCTATACCCAAGAGAGCCCAAAAAAACAGAGAGGAGCCCTGACGCAGATCAGGATTTACCTTRACCCTCATCCAAGCTCCTCCATCTCTGCTACAGTCAATTTATTTTGCATTCAGGCTTTTTTCCTAAGCCCACGGTAAGTTGTATTTTCATCTCAGCTCAYTACAGTGAGGAATTGGTCAGTCAGCATCAGCTTCCACAGGAACAGGAGGGAGGAGCCCTGGATTTGCCAGTGTGTTTACAGCAGGGCAGGAGGATCTCTAGCTGAGATAACCTTGTTGTTGAGCTCCTGCCTGCACCAATGCTGCCAGCTTCTTGCGCAATCCTGGGCAAGTTATTTAGGGCACAAGTTCACAGAGAGCTCCAGCCAACTCCCAGATCATGGTTTCTGTTTTCCCAGGCTCAATTTCAGGAACTGATTAAGCCCATGAAAGGGACAGATCACCAGTGGGATCGAGGTGACAAAATGGGTAGAAATGCACTAGTGGATTCCACTAGCTAGAAATTGTTTATTCATAGTTTAATCCATTCAGATTATTCTTTGAAGTTTTTGAAGCAGTAATTTCCTCTTTCATGTTGGATCTTCTTGAAGAGGAACAACAGTGAGGAAAGTTTTTCAGAGGAAGCAGAGTGTGGGCAGCCAGGGGAAGCCAAGCAAGACACTTTCCAAGCACAGCACCCCAGAAGCACCCAATGGAAAAGAGTCAGACAGGGAGAAAGGTTGTTTCACAAAAGATAAGGCAGCAGGAAGTCTGGGTCAGATCAGTGCTGACAATGTTCTTGCAAGTACCACTCGGAGTCTGGTTTTAAAAGGAGGCAGCTGCTGCCATCTGCAAATTGAGACCTAGATCGTGGCCAAGTACCAGGATACTGCTGTCTCTTGAGAACCCGATAAAGTCATTGGTCTGTTTTTAGCTTGCAGCAGCAAGCAGCAGAGACAGCAAGAGCAGATTTACCAAGCAAAACCAACCCAACAGCAACACAGATTTTGGGGSCCCTTCAAACTCCCTCTAGTCAGGCCCCTACAACCCAAATTCCATTCTCTACTGAAGGGCAATACCCAGTTACATTTCACCTAGTACAAATCCCACTAGCACACTCCAAAACCACTCTGGGATGTGAAGRACAGAGAACTCAGGAGATTTGCACATCGATCCAATGTAACACCAAAGCAGCTGTATAGCTGCAGTCTGTCATATCTCCTTTTTGGGAACCCCTTAGGACAGGAAGGGCAGACACACAGAATCCAGGCAAAGACAGTGCAGCACAAAGGGGACCATCCCAGGTCACATCAACTAACACAGCCCTTGGAAAGCCCTTCAAGGTCACAGGCAGCAGCTACCTGGGGGTGTATCACCGTTTGCATAATGCCATGAAACCAACTGCTCAGAAGCCTGTGTGACTCAGCTGTGTTGGGGAAGATCACATTGCTCCTGAAAGATATTCTCTCTCATCTCTAAGCAAATGTGCCCATCTCTCCTTACTTGATACCCTCCCCATATTTGAATTAGGGCCACACCTCACTAGATATAATGCCCATCACTGACACCAAGTACCAGCACATTACTGGGAAGAAGAGGGAGGAGAGGAATCAGGAGTAAAGGASCTGCCTTCTGGGAAAGCTGCAGAGCTCAGTCTGTCTCTCTCATCTCCCAGACACTTYAATAAAGATGACCCTCACTGCATCTGATGTTCAACAGTACCATTTCTTCCATGGCATAACAGTACCCATTGCCCTACAGGGAGACAAGCAAGGGAGAGCCAGAAAAGGCTCATGACTCCAACATGTTCCTGATGGTATAGCACAGAAGAGCTTGAAAGGGAAAAAACCGTCACCAGTTTAATAYAATCTTAGCACCAGTCTGCATTAGAGCAGCCATGCAAGTCCATGCCTGCAGCAGAAAGAAAAGTAGAATTAGCTGAATCAGTTTATATATATAGTGCAAAATTTACACATATCAACTAAATCAGCAAGGGAGGGACTGACCTTAGGGTGTGCTTAAAATTCTCTTCTGTTCAGGAATGCAAGTGCTGTCCGGGAGCAGTCTTCCCACCAGTAATCAACCCTGGAGTCCAGTGTCTTGGTTTGGATTTTGGGTGCAAGTGTGTCCTCTACAAGAGGCAGTGCTTTTTTCCACATTAACTACTTCCCTATTTAGTTCTCAATTTCCATATGTCAACTCCACTGACAACAGCACAGTAGGAAAACAAACTGATTGATGCTGTTTGTCACCACAGCACACAGGAGTGTACCTGATACAGCTGTAGTGGTCACACTGAGGGCATGCTCCCACCTACTCCCTAATCCTCTGTACCAGATCTGTTCTCCTACCTCCTCCCTTGCACTCTTTTTGGTATCCTTGACCCTGAAAAACAGGGTCCACAAGTTCATCAGGAAAGTATCATGCAAGATGTCACATTTTCATGCAATTCCTGAATGCAATTGTCTCCCTACAGCTCAGTAGAGCTGGTATAAAGGCATATGGGAACACACAGCCCAGGCAGGGAAAAGAGATGATCCCTGCCTCAGAGACAACAAGCAGCTGAAGAGCCACTTCCTTCAAGTAGCCCACAGAMACAAGAACTCTGCTCACTACCTGATTAGTATTAGGAACTAGAGGTTCACAATGAAAGTTGGCCAAAACCCTTAAATCACAAACCTAATCCTTGTGCAGGAAGAAGTGGCTGTTGGTAAAAGAGTTAAATGAATAACCCAAAGATTTTGATAAGAAATYGCGGTGTCACAGCCAATTAAACACAAAGCTGCTCTTCAGCCTCCATGCAGCCCTCACTCCTTGGAACAAGTCTGATACAATTCTCAGGTATCMTCCCATTGGAGATGTTTGGCCCTTTACAAGGGAGYCCATTAGCATASAGAAGGCCAAGTTGGACAGGGCTTGGAGCTACCTGGTCTAGTGRAARGTGTYCSTGCCCAYGTCAGGGGGTGGAACAAGATGGGCTTTCAGGTCCCTTCCAACCCAAACCAGACTGGGATTCTATGTAGCAGCTGGTTCATCAGTCAGTCCAAATTTCATGCACTAAAATTTCAAGTTTGTGCTCATGAGCTTCTGCAGGTACCTCAGTAGCACTCACAGGTGAGAAGACAATAGCCTTGAGCTGCAAGTACATCTGCAGAGGCAAATCCTCTCTTGGTAACGTGAGGTAATCCCAGCTTACACTATGGACTGGCTTGCCATACCAGGATCAAAAAAGTGTCACATATTCCCACCTGCCTCCAAGCCCTGTGCTCTCAAACCCACTAGCTGAAAGTGGCAGTTCCAGAAGGGGGAAGCAAGCAGTGGATTTGCCTGTTTTTGCCAGATTTTTTTATGCTTTCATACAGGAAGACAGTCACCACGGAGCTCATTCAAGAACTTCTTAATAACCTGGCAAGACAGAGCATGTATCACATACCTGGCCTCAGACATACCTCTCCATTACACTCCAGCAAAAAATAAGCATAGTGTGAAACAGCTCAAGAGCTCTTTGAGCTTGTTTAATCAGTCACAGGCCCAGGACAGCTATGTTCTAGCAGATCCAGGGAGCTGCAAAGCCAATGCAACACTAAGAGGAAGGAAACAGCACTGCTCCTTGAAAAGTATGGTTTTCCATCATCCACTGCCTCCTGGATTCCCTCCACACACAAATTTAACCTTGTGGCCCTGATTTAAGAGAACAGACTTTATTGTTTAGCTGAAAGGACTGGCGCAGCTCACTGCCATGAAGACGTATGCAGAGGGATCACTTATGGACATATCCAAGACAGAAAAGGGTAACCCTGAAGAARTCCTAAAGGGCTCTCCCTCCACTCCAAAGGCAGCTTCCTACAGGCAATCCCTTGGTCTTATTGCTGGTTTTAGACATATGAATCAGGATTAGCTGTTACAAGGTGCAAAAGCTGTAGTAACTTCCACTAACACATACCAGCAGATCCTTCTGCAGGAACCCTAGAGTCCAGCCAAGTCTCCCCACAGAAGGCAGCAATTAAAACTGAATTGCAAAGTTGAACAGCAGCACTAATCACTATAAAAGTGAAAAACCACACATTTTACACTAAGCTTTGGACTTAAGAGTACCCAAAAATCAGTTTCTTAAAAGAAAAGTGAGGCTCTTTGTAATGTGTTTCAATAATTAATACAACTTATTAGCAACAGTGTAAGACTTCACTATTCTTCTGGAATATTAACAAAAATGTGTGATAAAGTGTGTGCAATTTTGGGACAGGTATGATGTCATTTTTCCCTTTAGGGTTTCTGCTACCTGCCCATGAGCATGGAACAACAGCAAACTTCTTGACAGAAAAGGTGCAGAAGTCAATAAACCCCAAAAGCCAGCTTTTACTATTTGGGAGCATGCACACTGAGTACTTCTTTTGTTAAGAATTACCAAACCTTCTCTTCATAGGGGTCTGACAGCAAAGATGTTGCATCAAAGATTGGAGTAATTTTGACCGAGGCTAGAAGCAGACTGACAAGGATTAAACATTAATGAAAGACCCAAGCAAGCTCACAAGGAGGAGAGTGGGGCTCACAAGAGATAAAAGCCATATTTACAAGTCCTTCACACTCAGGAGAAAGGCARAGGAAATAACTACCCTCAGGCAGGTTTGTGAAGATACTTTATGTTTAATACATCTGAAAAGAATGCATATACAAAGAACTCAGACATGAAAAAGCATTGGTTCAACACTAATGGGACTACAAGAAGTTGAAATTTTGGAAGATGGAGAAGATTCCCTAAGTCTTAAAAAATTTTGAATTTGCAAACCAAAATATATTTCTGGTAAAATCCTTACAATACTGCAGTTGGTCTTTGTAGAAACCCTGCATGTGATCCTCATGGGTTGGAGGCCCTCTYACAGGTTCAAGGCTACTCAGGAGCAAAATGCAGAAAAGGGGTTCCCTCAACTGGTCCCAATATGGTGCCACACCAAACATCAGAAGCCCCTCCCTGCATTTCCTTTTGACTGACACAGGTCTATCTTTCCACCCCTCCCTGAAGGATGCCAGGCCACCCAGCAAGAGATGCACCACCAAAGCCAGCTCCAAAACCCATTGTAGCACATCCTGGGTCTTTTCAGGGTGTCTAAGTAGCAGTGTATGTGCTGGTCATTGTAAGCATTTCTCTAATAATTAAGAATTGGCAGAAGGTAGATTTGTTAAAAGCTAACTGACCAAGCCAGGCATGTTTTCAAAGGTGCAGTTATTTCTTCAACGTAAGCCAAAAGCTTGTGATGGCAAAGATTAAGGAAGAGACTGGCAAGTTAGTTTCAAGTCTGATGGTGCATCCAGAGAAAATGATTCTCCAGTTCCTAAGGCTTCATAACTTAAGAGGATGGGGTAGAAATTTATGACCTGCACAGTTAAAAAGCCAGGGGAAAAAGATACAAGGCAACTTCAGAGAAGAAGTATTTTCTACAATTCTTCTTAGAGGAGCACCAGCTTGGGACATTTTACTTCCCTGACTAAAGTCTGCTCACACCCAGGCTGCTGGCTGGCTGCAGAACAGCCCTACAAGGTCTAGAAACCAGAACCAAGACTTGTCACACTGGCATAAGGGGCAAGGCTTCAGTAAAACAGCCTAAAATTAGTCTGTTACAGAAAAAGTCATTGAGCATGCCTTGATGTTAAACAAAAAAAAAAATTAGAAACAATAAACAAAATAAAAAACTAGTAATGATCAGTGTTTTCTGATAATACATAATTACTCAAAATTAACTAGTTTAACTGAATTGAGGGGGCACTGGGGAATAAACACTAACATTCTCATCTCACACAGGGATCGTGTGGGGGAGATGGGAGTGCAGGGCATTTGTCATTATTGCAAAAACAAATCTTAAAATTTGTATCTTTAGTTTGATTTTAACATTGCTTTTAGTATGACATCAAACACCAGCTTTGCAGAAGGGGCTGTGGAGGGATGTTCATAGCAGCACACACCTGCGAGTCTTCTTCGGCTCCGGGGGCTCCAGGGCAGCCAATATCGCTTCGTCAAATACATTCTTTAGGCCTTTCTGAAAAGGGGCAAAGAGAGAAAGGGGCAGTCTCATTTTTGAGTTTTCACACAAACAAAACCCCAGAAARCCAAGTAGCAGCCACACCCCCTCTTAAGGACAGATGGAGGTTTGCCATCCATAAAGCCTGCCTCTCCAGCAAGGCTCCATACCACTGCTCTCAGCAGCTCCTGAGCACAGCATCTCATTTTCAGAACAAGAAAACTAATCCTCTGAGAGCAGACCAGTGTACTTCACAAGAAGAAAAACAGGYGCACCAAAGTAATTTCCTTAAGGCAATTTTTATGATTAATTCGCTACTCACACATTTCACATGCTAATGACAAAGTAGAAAAAGCTGCATTCAGATGGAAGACTTCAACCTGGAGCACGCTTGGGACAACAGACACCCATGTGTCAGGGGAGGAGAGACATGGCAAGCATGCAATGATAACCTGATCCAATACATGCTCTGCTCGAGCATCCAGCCCCAAACACCCCAGGGATAGAAGCAGCCAGGCAGAGCCCAGAAGCTGCCATAGTAGCAGAAAAGTCAAGCTGGGAGGAGTACACAGCAGTATCAATACACTCTGTTAAGGATTAAACTGGAGCCAGGAGATGCAACTTGAATAAAGCTTCATCAGTCATTTATACAAACAACTGCAATTTTTAATTTCAAAATTTAAAGACAAGCTACAATCAATGTTTTTTCCTCAAAACAATAAAAATCAGAAGCACGATAGTAAGCAGCAGCTTTACATCTTACAGTAACAGGCTTTAAGGTTCTATTTTTGAAATGAAGAGCTCTACCATGTTAGTGAAAGCAAGAATTTTAACAGTTCATAAAGCAGTAGCAAGTACATCAATATTTCCTTCCCCCCATGGACTGACAGATACTCCACTATAGCACAGACAGCCAAAGCAACAGCAACAGAAAACATCTCACTGCACACAGGAGAACCAAAAAACCCTTCACATTACAGCATCATTTGCAGATCACCAGTTCAGGTACTTTTGTCATGCAAATACAGTTAAGAGTCACAAGTAGAAATTGAAAACACGCGCATTGTTTCTTCCAGGTGGATTTAGGAAGATCAAACATCATCTCTTGTTTTTTTGATCTTTCTTTAAATAATTATGTAACCAAATCCTTTCCCCCAACAGCCTGAATTAAAAAGCTAACCACACCTGACAACCCAAGCAACAGGGAGTTTAAGCGAGTCCAGTTCAAGTTCCACAATCACAATGTTTTACTAAAGATCTCAAGTACTGTTTTCAGTCCAAGAGCTAATACAGAGGTTGCTCTAAGATGGCAAGCAGGCACAACAGCTTTCAATCAAGGTGGTTTGATTCATTTTTAACCAGTTTTCTACAGTAGTGGGACAGAGGAAGCAGCAGCAAGAGGGGAAGAAGAAAGTTTAGAATATACAGCACTTCCTTTTGGGCTGAGTTTCCGGAGGCTCGAGGGCAGCTAGGATAGCCTCATCAAACACATTCTTCAGACCTCTCTACAAGACAGAGGGGAGGAGAAAAAACAGCAGCCAGGTTAGAGGATTAGAGAAAAACAAGCAGATACAAAGAGCATTCAGGAGCAGGCTGAATTCACAGAGGCAGTAAACAGATTTACTTTGCAAAAAACAAAGTAGATCCCAGGAGGAAATCTCATTTAGATGACCCAGAAGTCAATGACAGACAGGACATGTGACAGGCCAAGTCAGACAAAATCAACACTCAGGAGGGCAGAGGCACAAACACAGCAAGAACATGAGGGTGGGGGTCACACAAAGGGTGATGGTTTCCACTCACTGCTGTATACAATGAGGGAGTTTACAGGSGAATAAATCAAGCAGACAGCAGCTTGCCCCACCACAGGGACCCAAAAGGTCAGTTAAACCTTTTGTAATCACCCACTGTGAATAAGTGAGCACCTCAGATGCAGACTACTGCTCCTAACTCCCCAGATGGCAGCTGGTGGAGAGCAAAGGCTCCCAACAACTCCTCTGCTTTGTGAATTCAGCCCCTGAATAACTGAAGGTCTCTAAATGGCTGGGAACACACAAACTGGGATGGAAGCAAGACCTCCCTGGTAAGCCATCATCACTGACAGTCACTAACTCTCAGTCTTTAGAAGTTACACAATACCTTACCAGTGCTACTCTGACACTGGGAGCCAGCATGGAAATGGTTMATTTCAGTTATTCAGTTTAGTTCACAAAAAGACAGGAATAGCGTTAGGAGTGGAACAACTGGGATGCAGCACCAGACAAGCAGTCACAGAGCTGCAGGACTCTGCTGGGGTTACACCGGAGCACGGAGCATGAGCTGTGTTTGCTGTAGGCACAACAGGAAYAGTGCAGGGTGTTACCACTCCCACTCAACTCTGCCAAGTTACACACCACACCACAAGTGAAACCTGGCTGAGTTTAGGCTAACTGGACTCGCCTAAATCTACTGYCATGAGTGCACCAATTCAGGAGAATTGCTTTATGACAGCTAAAGGCAAACAGAAAGGCTTCAATTACATCTTGTAAACAACTGCAATCTSTGAAAAATTTAGTCTTCTTTTAAGATTATTCAAATATAACTGGTTTCTCCCTTACAGATTATACTGGATATATCCCTTTTACAAGGTCTTTAATCTTGTTTTACTGAAGCACATTCAAAAGAGACCTCTAAGGCAGTGCCATTAGGAAGCATTTAAGGCCAACACATCACATGCAAGATTATACTTGAGAAAACAATAGTTTAAGGAAACTACAATGTACATTCTGTATGTTCTGTACATACTCACCAGCAATTTTTCTTTTTCTTTACATGAGTTGCAACTCAGGCTGACAAAAGAGCCAAAGACTTCAGATAAATAATGCCTCTGAAGTCTGAATACTAATTAGATTTCCCTTCTCTGTGAGAAAAAGACTGTAGCATAATCAATTATGTACTGTTAGACAGATTAAGAACCCAGGCAGGGCAAGAGTCAAGAAAACAATTTTACTTAAATTCTCCTATCCAGGGACTCCTCTTTTATTTCCCTATTGCCTGGGAGAAATCTGTTCAGGAGTGAAGAATTTGGGATTTGTTTTGAAGGACCTAGCAAAAAAGGAAGGRGGATTAAAAAAAGCACTGGAACAAAACTGTTGTGAAAATTGACCAAGGTTAAAAGCCTGGATGACCAAGAGTAAAACCATGAAGGGAACTGCATTSAACACCACAGGCACACAGGCCTGTTAAAGTCATGAGTCTTGTGTTTCACTRGAAACAGACTGAGATCAGGCTTCTTTACTCCCTCTGTTTATAAACAGCTTAAGGCACTTTATACACCTCTGTCAAAATCGTCAACCCCCCAGTASAGGGGAAAAGAAGCCAAATTCAGCATTCTCTCTGGTGTTGGGAGCTAGGATTGGGCTTCAGAGAGTCCACTCAAGACACTTGCATCTAAGASTAACAGAATCAACAATGACTGTAGCTGCAATCTGTCAAGTCACTCTTTCCTAACAGCAAAGCTTTACCCACTTGTCAGGGTAAAGCTGACAGCCCTGTGCCCTGTTTTGTACGGAAGGGTTGGAGAACAGACATTGAAAATGCCTTCATCACAAAAATGGATCTCACAACCTCATGACGGGGGAATAGAACTGGCTGTCCAACAGAGCAGTCATCCAAGKTTGGGAGAAGATACTTGGTCTTTACAGAAAAAACTCAGAAACTCAACCTCTCATGACTCAAACAGTACAAAAACAATTAATGCCAGCTCGATGATTCTTTGATTACTTGCTACTGTGGTGTCAAAGTCATTTGTAAATTAGTTGGAAAGAAAAGGCCAACCTGGACCACTGAGGTGAACTGTGCAGACAGCTCCCAAGGCAAAGAGAGACTGAACACACAGCTGAGTTTTACTTCAGCTAAAATCAGCTACTATAGCATTGCCTTGCAGATAGAAAAACAACCCTTCTAGCCAGGGAAGCAGTCAGCTTATGTGGTCAGCAAGCTGCCAGGGAGATCATTGCAGGAGCTCCACATGACCCTTCATAGATCAGCTACACTGCTGTCCACCAGCTACTGACGACAGACCCAGGAAAAAAAGTGTTTTGTGAGTCAACAAAAAATATAGGGAGAAGAATGGTGCAGATGCAAACCGACTAGTTGTCCAGGTGATAAGGCTTCTGAACCCTCTTTCCAGGTCACTCCTGACTCCTAAAATCATCAATGGGTACACAAGCACTAATGCTGKGGAAGAAATTCAGGCTGAGCTTCCAACTGCATGAAGTTGTTCACTGCAACAGATACAGATTAGTCTATCTGGAAATAGGAAGAATGGATAAACACTGACATTTTTTATCATATCAACTCTTGCTCTAGTAATTTGAAGTGATTCCATGCAATATGAGCAGACTAAACAAGGCAAGTATAAAGCTACAGAGGAAAAGGTCTCAGTGAGCAATACATGACAAAGGTCCTGGCAAGTATTTACCCAACTAGCAGGTTCTACAGCCTAGCTAGGAGCAGCATTCAGACTGTGCCAGACACCATCTGAAATGGTATTTTGGGGCTGAACAGATCCAAGAAAATTACACCTCAAGCATAAATAACCCTCAGCTTGCCTGTGGGCAGTAAGAAAGCACAGCCAAGACCACCTTTTGATCAGGGATTCCCAGGATGAATAGCAGCATGCCTCACCACACCAACTTCAGTGCCAACGTCCTGCACAACTCTAGCAAAGCCACTTCCTTCCCAGGAAACACCCAGGCAAATCTTTGTTATAAAAAAGCCTCAGGATCTTAAATGGAAGAGTCAACATGCAATGTGGGCAAAAGGGGCAAGATAAGTAGAACTTCAGGCTTTGTGAAATTTGGTAGTAAAGTTTTACACTCAAGGAGGTGAATGCACAATGTAACTGGAAAGAATGAAGGGCTTGATACTGTGCACCCCTGGTTGTATGCCCATGAAGCAGGAATAAATTCTTTACAGACCAGCATAAAGGAATTTGTTTAAAGAGTTGCAGTCAATTYTGCAAGAGTAGGAACCTAGGATTAAGCTCCCAGGGCATCCAAAGTCAACGCAACAAGTCAGCTCGCCCAAAAACAGATCCTACTCTAGTATCCCTAAATGAAACAGGAACAATAACTGAGTTTCTTGCTCCCAAATCAGTTACTTCAGATGGCTTCAGACTCACATTCACAAGTTATAACCATGATGTGAGAACTGTCTTAAGAATTATCTGTTAATTTCTGTTTCAACAGAACTTCCATCTGAAGGAAGGACACGGGAAACAGCTCACCACCAGCTGCACAGGAAGAGAAGGCAGCTCTCAACTATGAAGGTTTCCAGTCTTACAAGTACCAGCATTAACTTTTATGAGGCTTTTTTTTTTCCTTTGCCTGCTCTCTTCAGCAGTGAGCTGCACTCTTGTGTCCCAGCCCAATTATTGCCTATAATGTATCTTCTAAGTTTTCAACAGTTATTTTTCTCCAGTACAGAAGCAAACAATAGTAAGCACATCCTCCTCCATCACCCCTCTACACTAGGCCTAATCCATACAGGCCAATTTTCTTTATACCACTGCCAACTCTCTGTGCCTTAGAACAAYATGACAAAGAGAAAGCTACAGTGTAAACAGCAGAAACAGAGCTTATACGCTTTCATATATCCATATTGAGCTGTTTTTCCCTGAAACTGAAAAAAGTATAGAATATAAGCAAGCAAACTGGTCAAAGACCAACCCTTACCTGCGTAAGTGCAGAGCATTCCACGTATTTTACAGCCTTCAGGTCCCGAGCCAGCTTTTCAGCAGTCTCTGGAGTTATGGGCTTCTGCTTGTTCTTGGCAAGTTTCTCAATTGTTGAGGGATCATCTCTTAAATCAATCTGGGTCCCAACAAGCAGGAAAGGAGTCTTTGGACAGTGGTGAGTAATTTCAGGTACCCACTAAAGACAGAAAAGACACAGCATTTGTTACTAACTACCTAATATAACACCTGACATACTTCAGCAGCTCCCTTTTCAGGCAGAGTTCAACCAACCTTTTCTTTCACATTTTCAAATGAAGAAGGAGAGACCACTGAAAAACAGACCAGAAATACATCTGTCTGTGGATAGCTGAGGGGTCGTAATCTATCATAGTCTTCCTGACCTAGAGAGGAGAAAATCAACACAGTATGAGACCTAGACAAAAAAATCCTGCCATTTACAAGGAGTCAGAATGCACACTTCAGCACAATAACATTGCTGTGATTAATTCTAACTCTTAAGCAAAGAGCGAAGCATACAGTGAATGCAAACATTTGAAAAATCTAGGTTTCATATCCGGAATCATTCAGTTGCTATGCAACAGTGAGCTGCTGCAAGTCACAGGAGAGCTGGGAAGTCTCCAACACATTTTGAGATCAAACATCCTCAGACTGCATAACACTCTCCTCAATTATAAAGAAAAGTTGCAGAACGTGCATCCAGTCACAGACGAGGTTCTCTGCACCTAGTCAATTCATTACAAGTATTATGCATCAAATTTCATTACCCAGCAAAAAAAAACACTGCTATTGGAGGGGAGAAAAACAGTTTTGTTCACAACAATGCTCTGACTTATGCTGTGAGCACACAGTGAAGTGTCAGCAMACACAGTCTTTAAACATCAGGAAGAGAATGCTGCTGGTACACGACTGTGACCCGCTCACCTAGCAGTATTCCCCTAAAACCTCACCAAAGTCCCAGMATGGGCTGTGTTTTGGAAGAAGCCAGCCTCTTCGAGTCCCTACAGACAGGCAGTCTCAGCAAGGCACATTAGCACTGATCCACCAGCTTGACTCCRTCCAAGCTCATTCTTAAACTTCCTCCTGTCCAATTCAGCAGCACTGCTTTTAGAAAGCAAATTTGGCACTGGAGCTGCTGCACTTACTGCCAACCAAATCCAAAACACTTGTTTAAAATGTCTTRGATTCCAACTAATGCTGTCTCATTCATTATACAGGATAAAGACCAACAAAATCTAGAAAGAGCCAACACAACACCTGGGACACATCAATGGAGGAAGACCTACAGTTTGAAGACAGAGGCCAAGACAGTGTGTTACAGCTACTGTGCTTGGCTGGACACAGATGAATTAACACTGATGAGAATCATAGTCTCAGAATGGTATGGGGTGGAAAGAACTTTGAAACTCATCTCATTCCACCCCCTGCCATGAGCAAGGATACCTTCCACWAGATCAAGTCGCTTCAAGCCCTGTCTAACCTTGGACACCACCAGGGATGGGGCAGCCACATCTTCACTAAGAAACCTGGGCCAGGACCCCAACCACCCTCATAKGGAAGAATTCCTTCCTAGCATCTTATCTAAATATAAAATATCTTGTTGCAATTAACAGACTACTCCAAAAAGTCCTGTCTTCAGGACTCAAGCTCAAAACAAAGACTTGGGTTTTAATCTGAGAACTAGCAATAGGGGTTTCACCCATTGCTAAATTTTGTCACTTGTGCTGGCTGCTGTTTAGCAATAAGGAGCCAGCCTTTAAGAACAAATACTTTCCCCTCAGCAGTCCAGCCCTGGAAAGAAAGCCTTTACATTCACAAGTGCACAGAGTCACCTACTAAAGTCATTTGGTAACTTCTCAGAATTATTGGCTCCATCACTGCTCATGCTGACAGTACATGAATGTGTGAAACTACTCACAACTACTACATACTTCTCAGGGGTTTGAGCCCTCAGCAGGAAAGCAGGCAGAAAAAGACCCAAACACAACTTTTACTCACACAAGGACTGTGCAATGCCACAACTGAGACCCATCAATGTCCCTACAGCAGCCCATACAATGTGTCAGGAGGGAGTCTCCCTTCTCCACCCAACTCCTTAACCATGAACTAGGGAGCCTGGACTAACAGGAACACAAATCACATTTGGGAGGAGAGCATGAGAGCTAACCAAAGCCATGCTGAAGAATACATTAGGTACAGACAACTCCGGGTACAGCTGCAGTGCCAGCTGCAGGTTAAGCTCTGGGYATCTGGGAGCCCTGGGTGAGCTGGCACCAGACCCTTTGCACAACAAAGGGCMYGGGGACCTGTGGCACAGCCAGCTGATGGACATTCAGAGACACAGCAGGAGCCAAGGACTCAGCTGGAAGCCCCCACACTTTCAAACACATGCTGAGAGGGATATACAAGCACACACTTTGCTTTGTTCAGGATCTCTCCCCAGAGGYACTAGCTCGAGCTGTTATTTTGGTTTTGCGCCATGATAAAACTTTAAGCATCCAGATGTCTGAGACATCTGTGGGAAACCTGGGTCTGAGGCTGTAAGGAAACCTTGTCTGACTGTGTGTCATGTGTCATGACATGCGTGGTGCATGTTGAGAGTCAAGAGAGGTCCTGCTGAGTCACTGCCATTACAAACTGGTCACTGGGAGCTGCCACTACAAACAGGCTTCATTCCCAGCTCAGGTGATGGASTGTGACTGCCAGAGTGGCTCCTGGATGGCCAAATAGGAAAGTTTATTTRACAGCTATAGGGTGTAACTGGAAACCTAAGATTGTTTCATTAATCAAATTAGATGCTAATGAYGCATGTAAGAATACAGCAGGAAACAGGTTAAATTGTATCAGGACAATTTCAGATGAACGCTTACAAACTAAGGTCTCTAGAAGGGCTCTTTTGAAGAGTTTATGATACCAATTGCTGCCACAACACTTCAGTAATATTATATGGTAGGAACTAGGCATCCAGCAACTGAACCAGTTTCTACCCTTTCTTGATAASTTTTCACATATGCAAAGTAATGTTTAGCTGTTTCATCAGTGCACACTTCTCCAGCTTGAAACTGAAACACAGCTTAAACCAGAGGCCAGCAGATTTTTAATTTTAAAAAGCATGCAGTGAGGGCTTATGAAACAGACACCCTGACCTCATCCACACTAAGGATGCAGAGATGCATGCATTTAAGATGTCCTAATGTTACTCATTGTTTTGACAAAACCAGGAGAGATTTTCCCCTTCCATTAAAAAAAAAAGTCCATAAAAAGCCCCCCAGTTGTATGTCTTCATGTTCAACATCACCTCAGGTAAATCTTGGTCAGGTATAATAACACAAGCATCTGGTTTCTCACCTGCYGTATCAAAGAGGCCAAGGGTGTAAGGCTCCCCTCCAATCATCACTGTTACAGCATAGTTATCAAAAACCTGGCAAAAAAAGAGACACASGTTTAAAGGGGATTGAATCTCCCAAGCCATCTCTCAAATCATCATGTTACCCACCCTGCCAGACCACTTATGATTTGAAGAAGAGACACCTGTAGAGGAAAACAGAATCATCAGGCTTACAGTGCTAGTACCACTAATACCATTAACAGAATGATTCCATAYGGAGTAAGGATACCCCAGCTGTTTCCATGACACACTAACACAAAGGCATATGAGGTACACCACTGAATAACACACGGTAAAAACCCCTGAGCAAAACACCTATAACTGTGTTTGCCTGTAAGGAGGTCTCCTCCCGTGCTGCCACAGAAATTGCAAACTTCAACCATAGTGGGACAGAGTAAACATATCCCCACAAGGAAAAAATGGGTAATATCAGCCCAGCCCTTCAAGGGTACACAGTAATGGGACTGCATCTCACAGTACCCAAATCCTCTGAAGTCCATATTTCTGAATATCTAGGGAACACATATAATAGAGTCCATCTTTTCAAGAGGGATTTAACCTCCACATTTAAAGGAAGTAGTATCTGGTAAAAATCAGCCTGTGTGGAATTCAATCTGAATAGAGTCTGCTCCAGATACCAAATTCTATTGCTTCTGCAACAGCCCCTGGCACAACAGACCCATTGCACAGCTCAAAGCCAGCACTACCCAGTGTTTCACCCACTAACTGGTTTACAGTTTACAACTGACCACAAGGTTTATCCAAAAGCTCACCTCCAACACCCCCCCTCCCACTCAGCAGTGCACTGTCTGAGATCAGCATCCTTCATTCCAATAACCATGTTATCTTCAGAACCACAGTGGACAGTACTGCAGAAACTACCTTTGCAAAAGATCCTTCCCACTGCAAAAAAAAAMCAAAACCCACTATGCGTCCCTGCACATTTCTGCATGGTCAGTTGGGGCCAGTTGGGAACGGTGATGGGGAAGTTCTACTTCCTCACAGAACTGAAACCTGAGCAGCTCTCACTGCTGAAGTAAATGCCAACAGAAAAGAGGCCACTAGCCACCTCAAAGGCTTTCCATGGAAGCGAGAGGGAAGGGACATGGAAAATAAGTGGTCACATGCATCTCTTAATATAGTAAGAGCTTGGAAAAAAAACATCAAAATTTGAGGCAAGAGCAGTGGGACAGCACTTCAAAGCTGTACTTCCCAGAGCTCAAATGTCTCCTTCCCACCTGACTGCCCTGGTCAGACAGACACTACCTTAATTTTTTCAACTTTTCACAACTCACAATGACWGAGAAAGCAGCTATGGCCACTGCCCACTGCACATCCCCAGAACAGCAGCCGGAAGCAGAAATCCACTCTCACACTATTTTGAATTAGCACACTCAAGATATTAAAGCACTGCAAGAGACTTCACCACTYGTCCCCATTACCTGCAGCCCAATCCATCACACACTGCACTGGGTTTGCCTCACAGAACTCCCAAGAAAAAAATCCAACTCCAAATAACACCTTGAGGCTAAGGGAGGGTAGAAGGTTTTTCACAGGACACATTCAACATGCTGTGACTGTCCTGCTTCAAAACCCCAGAAGACAGGTCAGGATGAGGACTCCACTGTTCCTAGRTACAGAACAAGGAGCCAGAATGATGAAGAGGATGGTGAAGGKCAGAGCATTTGCTCTTCCAGATGTCAGAAGATGGTCAGCAGCTCAATCCCCCAATGATATCCCCTCATTTTTGTTCAGGTACCACCTGTAGTGGCACCTTAAGGGCAATTAACATGTCTTCTTTCTCCATTTTTTTTTGTTTGTTTGTTTTTTAAAGCTTCCTATCTGCAAAATGGGATTTTTTAATTTCAATGTTTTAATCTCAAAYTGGATTAAATTACTTTCAATGTACAACTACTATTTAAGGTAGAGCTCTAAGGAGGCCAGGGTTACAAGGCTGGCCTTCACATAAACCTGGCAACTACAGTCTCAGCACAATTCACAGACAATTTCATCCTCAGCTGTGGCACAAAGGCTAAAAACCAGAGCCCAAAACAAATTTCAGTTTCTGCCCATGTCAGACAGCCCATTGCAGCAGCTGGCATGAGCTCACATGGGACTTTGCTGAAATTGATGGGTCACCTCTGGATCTTTCAGAGTTGCAAAGGAAAAATGAGCCTCAAAAAATGTTAAGTGTAGTCACTATTCTAGCACTGCTTTCCCTAAAAACAAAGACGTAGCAGGAAGTGAGAGCACAACCGGAAGAGCAGATGTTCCTACTGCTTGCACTCCACTGCTCTGCAGCTGTTTATGCAGCTAATCTCACTCACTGAATCCACCCACAAAGTGAASGCAGATTCTACAGAGCAGTCAAGCAGCAAGAACTGACCAGATACAGGTGACCTGACCATCATTACCAGGTGTTATGGAAGGCAGCAGCAGCAATTAAAGTAATTTAGTAACAATTTAATGACAATCAGAGTGATTGTCACTTTTCCATGGTGTATTAGTCACTCTCCAAGAGGAGAGCAGGCTGTAAAAACACGTATTAGGGCATGCACACCATCAAGGTTAGTTCAAAAGTGAACTCAGCTGCCCTGCCCCATTATGCCCAAAGAACAACAGGAGCCATTCTCACACTTACCGTTGGTACGTATTCCGATGGGAATTTATTTGTTGTATAAGAAATTAAGAGACAGGTTTTACCAACAGCACCATCACCCACTACTACACACTTGATCGTCTGCATAGCTGAAATCTACTAGAATATCAACTCCAAAGGGAACCTAGAAGAAAAAAAAAAAAGATACATGTTTAGATATTTCCCATACTAGATAGCCATGCACATCATCAATGACCTTTGACTGGAGCCCAAACCACTACCAGCACATCTGAGATATGAAAACAAAACAATCCTAAATGAGCTGGTAGATCCTTTCTCTCCACCACACACAGAAAGCTGCTCACATTCATAAGCAAATGAATTTTTGCCTAGTTATCTAGAGGTGGGCAAAAACATCTTTGGGCTTTCCAGACTCTGTTTTTAATGCATGGAAGTATCTAGCCTCAGATGCACTGAAAGCTGGAGRTGTAAGCTCTGGTCTTGGTCTTAAAAGCTGCTAAGGAACACACCTGCCTYCCAGAGAGCTCCCTCTGGACAGCAGCTCATTAGGAGACACACCAGCAGTGCTTTGAAGCTAGTTTATGGAATTAAAATGAACATGTACACACAGAAATAAACACCATTAATTTCTTCTTTCCCTGCCTTTTTTAAGATCTAAGCACAGTTTTACAATCTTCTAGTTAAAGCTGTTAGTTAGCACACACCTTTATCCCCACTAAGAAGTGCTAACAGTACTGAGAGCTCAGCACAGCATTTAGAYCCCAAGGGAATTACTCTTCAGACAMCACAAAATCCAGATGAAACCAAGYACCCCAACACTGTCTYAGCAGAAACTTTAGTACATRAACTAAACCAGTATGTACCACCAGTATCTCCTCCAAACATTTGCTGGCTACCYCCAACATTACACAGCCACCCTTCATTCGTGTATTACTTTAATTAGAAGAGTACCAGGCCTTGGTCATTCCTTCCCACAGATGTATRAAATCATGACCCCAGACAATTAGTGGCAAAGCTCCCACTGACTGTCAGCATCATATCATCCAAAGTACTTTTATCTACAGCAGACTTATCAACAGAAACTTGCCACAAAGTCTTTGTAAAGTCCTGACAGGGGTCAGGGATGTGTTGCAAGCAGCAAATTTGCCATCATAGGAACAGCAACCATTTAGCCAAGCAGGGATGCTTGCATGGCTCTCAGGTCTGCGTAAGTGCAGATRAGGGTAACTGCATTTAAAAACCCAAATCAATCCCTCCTGAACTTTGCCTTTGGTCACTTCCTGGGGATTTCACTTCTTACAGTAATGTGAATAGAGTACGTGCAAATCCAGATTTGAGGCTTTAGKCACAGCCGGCAACATGATTTGATAAGAGTGTATCACACTGTCATGCCTGCAAGGAAAGGAAATTGCCAGGGGCTCATACCACCCCAGCTCTTCTCCAGTTGCTGCAGGGATGCTCTAAGATTTCAGTAAGAACAGCTGCCTTCATAATAAACATCCTAAAAGTTCCTAAGTACAGTACTTGTAGGGGAATACTAGTCACCACCATTCCCACAAGACCTGGACAAAACAACAACCAGTTTTAGGAAATGACAGCAAAGATTCTCAAAGCAGGCCATCAGCAAGCACCRGGTACATCAGGCACTCACACTGCCATCCTCATCTACAAATCTTCTTTCAGCAAGCACAGAGACGATGAATGATGCGTGCAAGCATCAAGTGTTGCCATTGGTCCTCTTCTTGGTGCCCCATTTCAAAATAAAAATCTACTGATTTATGCAGATCTCCATTTCACAGTGGACATTCAAAAGGATGCACAGTGCAGACCTATCAACAGGCCCTTCATTAATACAACAAAAAGCTCTGAAATTTGGCCATGAAGCACACACATATTTACTCAGAAGGACAAAGCAATTATTTACGTTTCAAAAGACATCTTCTCTGTTCAGGCCAGTTCAACTGTTTATATCCAAATACTATTATTCAATACTGCCTCAGTTGCAAATTGCTCCCACAGTTCTGCCTTGCCATRATGGTGGCACTGATTATCGCAGAGAAAATCCCATTTCAGAACAAATAAAAGGAACCAGATAGAAAGCAGGCAATGGAGCAGCACAGCTCAGGCCTATAGTAAAAAAGTCATCATGCTCAAAGCAAAGGTGCAAAAGGATGAGTCAGTCATTAAGGAGAGATTTCAAAAGGAAAACACACCAAAACTCAGGCCAAGCACACAAACCAAGTGTATCCAGCTAACCCCAGCCACAGTCATCAGTATRCCCTGCTCACATGGGCAAGACAACTACCATCTGCCTTTCAGTTTGGGCAGCTGCCAGCACAGGTAAGCTGCTGTCTCCAGGAATTCCTCTGACAGTAAATGAAGTACAAAACAAATCTCCAGCACTAGGTTTCCCAGACACTTCTATGTTTTTCCAATTTCCACTTGAATTTGTTACACTACCCAGCCAGTCCCTGGAACCCCTCCTCCAGCTGTCCCTGCTATCCCCAGGGCTGGCACAAGTGGAGGAACATCACCCTCACGTAACAGCATTTAACAGCCATCCTTTTAGAAAAGCCTGCTTTCCCCTGGGCAGACCAGAACTCCTCTTGCAGTAATCCTCCTTTCCTGTTCTACCTCCTTCTTCTACCCACTTCCCCAATTATTTGCATTTTCTTGTTTACCTATAATGTGCAGGTTACAGATCTGCTTCAGACTGCCTGTCCAGAGCCCAGAAAGCACACTAGAGATAAAATCCTGGCTCTGAAGTATTCCCTGTGCTCACTGCACACACCAATCCATTTATAGAGAATATGATTCTCTATAAATCCAAATTTTTAATATGACCAGAGAAGCTCACATATACCCTTGTAAAAAGGAAAAACATAGCTTTAGTATTACTCTTTAAAGCCCATTACTCCAGGGAGCACCAAGCAAGCCACRGTATCAGAAAGCACCTTAGGTCACAGAGTGTGGTGCAAACCTTTGCTTCTTTCCTGTCCTTGGACACAGCCAAGTCCCCRCACTGGCACCAGGAGAGAAGCTGCTGTTTTCTGGCAAAGGCTCAGGTCAGGAACGGGCTGACGCAGCAGCAGCTGCACACACACACCTTGCACACAGCTTACATTATTCCTGCCACAGTGTACTGCCAGAGCTGGAGCTATCAGCCTTATCCACACAGTTGCTTTTGCAGAGAACACCAGCACTGCAAATCAAGAGCAACCACAACAGCACTGCTCACTCCCTCTGCACCTCCAATTCCTCCTGAAGTGAAGCATTAGCATGGTGCACATCAACAACTCAAACAYAAATACCACTGCACTGGGTGAGGCAGCACATGCTACCTGAGCCTTTCAGTTTTCTGGCARTGGGAACAAAACAGAGGGCAAATAACCCAAAGCCTTGCTCTGGAGCCTAAAGCAGAACCTGAATGGCACAACAGGGGTCTGGAAAAGCCCAGGCAGGGCTGTTTTCTTTTTTGGTTTTTTTCCTCCTTTCTAAAGCACAAAATTAACAACATTTACCATGAAAACCACTGAACTGGACCACTGGAAGTTCTGTATGAAACAAGCCAGTACKGCTGCTCTCACACAAGTTGCTCCATTGTGCTCCCCCACCCCAATTAGACACTTCAAGATTACATATTAAAAGGAACAAAACAAATTTGAGCACATCTCTTGGGTAAAGGGATCCCCTCATTTCTTTTTTAATGGATGTATAACTTTATGTTTAAGAACTGAAATAAGACGGTGTAAGTTTTAAACAGATTTAGAGTTTTCAGCATAGGTCTCCAAAGTCTTAGCAGTAGCAAAGTGGAATTGTTGAATAAATAATTTTCCTTGGACTAGTAGGCTTTCTAGATTACYTGGATGAGCTACTTCACATTTTGCACGTTTTAGAACTCCACAGACCACAGCTGAAAACAAGCTCATTTTTAATGAGCTTAAGATTCACTACCCTGGGAACCTACTCTTCCATAAGAGACCTACTCTTCCATAAGAATAGCTTTAAGGATACTTTGAAACCACAAGTCAATGATGTATGTAATTTAATCAAATTTGAGATTAACCAGAGAATAACTCATCCCAAGAGAGCAACAAGGGACATAGAAACAAAGAAGTTACAGAGGCTTAGGGCTTGTTTTCCCCCTGAAGTCATCACCTAATAAAAGGAAGCCTGTTATGTGTAACACCCAGCAGAGAGAGCATCCAAATAGTTGTAAATATCTGGAACAGACTGGAAAGCACTAAAGTCATCCCAGTCTGAGTGCAGTGAGAGAATTTTGAGCCACGCAATTGTGAGCCATCTGGCCAAGCCSAGACAGGAGAGCTGATAATGACTGGAAACACAATGCAGGTCAATATGACTTAGCTGTGTTCATGGAGTTCTAAAGAGTTCTTAAAAACATAAATAAAAATTACAAAAAAAAACCCAAACAGAGCATTGCACTGATTCAATCTCTCAAGCCTCTCTGTAGTGTAACCAAAAACTTCAGCTATACTTCTAGTATTTGCTGGATTTTAATCTGCTCAGCATGTGATCACAACAGCAGGATTTCACAGACTCAACAATGTCCTAGAGAACTGGAGTCTGGCATCCTGGAAACTGGATTATACAGCCACATAAACTTTGTCAAATTTCATAGGCCTGTTTTACAGAACTTTGCTTTTAAGCTCAATCACACTTTTGTCAAAGACAGCAGATCTGCATTTAGGATTAGTGTTAACAGAGATGCAGGTAATACAACAGTATAAGGAACTGAGGTCTCTAGTGGAACACTGTGAAGATCAGTAATCCTTCCTGGTGCAAAGGAAATTCTGCAATGATGCATTCTGGTCACACAGGCCTGTTCAAACACCAAGACACTGGCCAATCACAAGAGGCTGAAGAAATCCACGGTGCCTATGGCAAGCTCCCACTGAAGAAGCACAAGCTATATTGCYCCAAACACACTTGTACCTCCTGTGCAAATCTGACCTTCCCATCTTGAAGCAAGGCAAGCATATGGAATGTGGCRGTACTATGGGAGCACTTTGTTTTCACAAACCCTCTGGTAACTTAAGAGTAGCTGCAATCTGTTCCAGTACTTGTGTGCACTACCAGCTGCAGAATTAAGTGAAATTTTGCAGAGTTTTGTACACAGTGTTCCCTGCTACATCCAGAGGAAGAATCTGCATGATCTCACCTTCACTCTTGCTGCATATGCAATCTTGAAGCAGAAACCACAAGCCTTCAAGCTTATCAAAATCTCTCTTATTTTTAAGATACTGAAGTTTGTTTTCTGGTTAAAATGTGTACATTCTCCCAGCCAAAGGAAACTGCGCTGTCAGATGTATCTGCATGTCCTGAACTTGCTTCCTGCCACCACCACTTCCTCTTTCAGGCAGGACTGAAACTCTGCCATTTCATCACCAAGATTGGCTCCCTTGGCTCGCTGCAAGGCACCACCAACCAAGAACCCATTTCTTGGGCTCTCTGGGATACACCAATAGCTTATGATTTGAACCTTAACCAGTCCATCACAGYTTCTGTTTGGGCACTTGCTCCACATTCCACAAAAACAAACAGCCATTTCTGAAAACTAAGTTTTTTTTTCCCCCACCAAATGCCATTTTACAGTGAACAGTTTATTTATCCAACTCAAAGCACTCAGGAGTCCACAATGAACAGTATTCACAGGATTTTACTCATGATCTCCGGTAATCACATTTGCTCTTCCATGGTACTTTCATTTAATATCTTATAAAACCATATAGTTATAAATAAAGTCTTCATTTGTACTTAGTAATTTCTTCCCAGATTAATCCAATCCTTGCCCTCTGCCACCTCTTCTAGCCGTATTACAAACTAACATTTTTGCTTTCTTAAGTGACAAATCTCCCCAATCAGGAGCACCAAGGAGAGGCATYTGGCTGCTACAATCGTAACAATCTGATTTTCCTCACCAGAGGTACCTACCAGCATTACAGGGAGGGAGGTATTGTATCCCTATATTACAAACACTACGTAACAAAGGTCACTGCGTACAGCACAGCGGTTCTCTGCAGAGATCCCAAGCCACTAAAGAAGGGACCACATGAGCTCAGCCGCCAACCACAGAGGAAAAAGACCTTGGACCTCCTGGTAACCTCTTGGTATACCTACTGATATTGTCACAAACCTGAGATGCAAAATATGGAAGAAGCCACTCTGATTAAGAGCTAAAACTCCAGAAAGACAAACTGGCACAGAAGGTAAAACTGTTTTCAAGAGCAGTTCACCACAGGCAGAATTCTCCTCTGCACACGTGCAGCAACCATCGACAGATACTATGCAAATCCTCCAGCCCAAAGCCCAACTTTCAACTCGTTAGAATCATCTTCTTCACAGAGATATCACCCCAGAACTAAAAAYATCTGCCACCTCTCTTAGTAAATGGTAAATGACATGTAAAAGAATATGTTTGGTGCCCAAGCTCAACTGCCCATCCTGCCCACAGCTTAGGCTGCCGCAAACACTTAATTCTATACACAAATAAACTTGTTCCCAGAGGTTCCAAGTCAAGTTTATGGCCTGGGTCTTTAGTTTCTTAGGTGAGGCTTAAACTGGCTGTTGAACTACAAACCACCACTGCAGTTGCACTCCACTAGATCAAGGCAAATCATGAAGTCCAAGCTAAAACCTGCAAAAGCACAAGGGGCGGACYTGAGATACAATCTGGTACTCTATCAGTTCAGAATCTTGAAAAGGATATCCTGTTTTAAGCACTGTTTTGGAGTTTTGTTAACTGCCACTAACAGATCAGACACAATCCTTTAAATGCCCTCTCCATCAGTTCTCCCTGTGGAGTWAAAATTCTGTCCCAAAAAAACAGTGTTGCTGTTCACTTTATATGTGCGTCTAATTGTGAAGCACAGCCACAAAAGCTCAGTTGCACTAGAAGCTGTGTCAAGACAAACACAAGAATTCAGGTAAAGAGCTGGATCTGCAGTGGGCAGRTTTTTATCTGAGGATGAAGAGACTGACAGCAGCAGAGCACACTGGTGGGCTCCATCCCACATGTCTGCTCACACCAACAGTCTCAACCTGYTGGATGTCAGCATGGGAAACCTGTGGGTAGGCACACAAAAACAAGCAGTGGGAAGAGCCACAGGATCACCACCAGCAACAGTAGAGCTGGACTGATACCAAGACAGCCCTGATTTAGCTCATAGGCTCCTGTTGCTCTTGAAACCCACAAAGTTTGCTATCATTATGGGAATCCCTGCTGGAGATAAAGCAYGTGTCTGAGGTCTTCAAGCATCCCCCAACAGAGCCTGTATATCCCAACACCTCTGCAGGTTTGGAGCATCCATTTCTGGACAAGKTACTATGAATTGCCAAAGAAGCAATAAGGGATCTCTTGTCAAAATGCAATTATCATAGAGCTACCATAGATTAGAATATGCTGAGATGGAAGGGACTCCACTGTTTGAGGTCAACTGATATTTTMTACAGGTAATGTAACCAACCTCCTTTCTATAATTCTGTAAGAYCTGTGTTACTTTGCACATATTTGTAAAGGCTCCTCACAACCACAACATACACGCACGTGACAGGAAATGAAGATGGTTAGGCAGGGGAATTTTATACCCTAAACAAAAACTACCAACAGCACCATAACACACATTCCAACTTCAACTTCAAAAACTTCTTCTAACTTCAAAAATAGAAGGGAAAAACCATGTCATCCCATTTTAGTCCTAAATTCAAAACCAGAAAGCTGACCAGCTACATAGTGACTGAGCAGGCTCTGCTGCCACACCAGTGACACYGWGGTGCAGCTGTGCCTACACCTGCTTTACCATTGCCCACTATGCCACTTCAAGGTTCCAACCAACCACCTTCACCTGAACACCAGCTCCACAGAAAAAATCAAAAGTGACAACATTCCCATTATCACTCTGGTTAAGGTTACACTGTCAGAAGTAACCATCAGCACCGGAAAAACCTGCCCCAGATTAACCACTGTGAAGTGTGTGGGCTTATGTTAAATCCTTTTCTGTCAAAGGCATCTTAATCTTACCTTATTACTCTTCACTTTCTTATTCTAYRGGAGAATGCTTTCCTCAACCATGCAACAAAATCCTGTTCAATATTTTACGACCACTCATAAACCCCTATTTTCACTAGCTTAGTTGCATACTAATAATATTTAAATATAATATGTAAATATTATTTAAAATACATTTAATATTTAAAATACAGCTGCACCTGCTGTTTGGACACAGCATCAAACCAAAGCTCACATGGCACTGAGGGTTCTCCTCACATTCCCATAGCCAACTAYATTCAACAGTGGCAGAAAAGACAYTGGCAGAAGTTTCTCTCTTTTGAGGCATGTTTTTCCTCCATGAGARGCATCCTGCCTTCCACACCACTGCAGCAGATCCTGCTCACTCCTGTTATGCTCAGGGAACAGGACAGCTGCTGGTGCCTCACAGACAAAACAGGAAAGTTCCTGGGAAGACATGCTGTRTTCAGGGAAAATAGTTCAGGTTGTGTACCAACATGCTGTTTGAAGACTAAAGAGATAAAACTGTTAAAAAACACTGCAAAAGCAACTTTTCCCAGAAACTGAGYTATCCTGGATTGCTGTTAAAATAAAGAAGCTGCAAGGCTCACCAGGACAACAGCAGAAGAGCTGCCCTTCATTCACCTAAGCAGCAGAAGGAACCAGAGCAGCTGGAACAAAACCCACTTTGCCTGGCCTAAGATAAGCCACCACAGCCCCCTCCTCGGGGCCAAGAGCCTGCTGGGCAACTGGCAGTTCTTCAACCATCAGCAAATAAACAAGAGGCTCACAGAGAAGTAACACTACTCCAGGACATGGAAGACTCAGCCACATTCATGCACTAAACCCTAAAGCACCRCTGAACTCAAGGTAACTGCTCATACACACCAGGCCCCACACAAGCCCCTCTGCACCCAGTTGCTCCCCAGCCACTCTTTGGTGCACACAACCATCCAGCTCATGGAGTGGCAGAGGCCTTCCTGACTTGCATCCAAAGCTGTAGRAGCATTTTTGTCATTATTTCCCCCAAAACAGAACACTCAACATTGGCCAGAAACACAACACAGCATCCTTCAACTYGAGAAGAGCTCAGCAATTCAAACCAGCCTGTTCCACAGCAAGACAATTCTGGCAGCCACAGCCATTGCTGGGAGTCTGGCACCACATGCAATAGCAATCCTCTGTGGCTGCCCCAGGGCCTCTACCAGTCCCACTCCACAGCAGCCTAAGGCTTGCTCTAATACCACCTCAGCTTGGTGAAAACCTTCACCTGCCAGAGTTTGGTCCATACTGGAAAATACATGCTGATCCCACACCACCTGATCACAGGCATGGACAAAGTGGCAAAGATAACCCAATACCTGCACACACTCTCCAGACAAAGGGCCCAAGGAAGCCCCTGTGTTCCTTTATTAAAAAAGGTTTTGTTCTAGTTTTTCATGAGACAAGAAAATAGTGCATGGACCAACTCTCCTAGCAGGAAATTACACCACAAACATTCTAAAGTAATAGATTAGCAGCACAAATGCTTAAAATACAACAGCTTTTAAAAARTTTTGCAAAACAAATTCTTTCTTTGTTTTCTCTTTATAAAACATCACTTGTTCAAAAGAAAAATCAACACATCTTGGGGAAAGAATAGCTGCTCTACTGAACAGTTGCTCTGAAAAAAAGCCAATTAGTATTTTGAATTTTACACCTCTTTAGGTCAGTTACTCTCTGAAACTCCAAGGGAAGATAACAAAGAATAATTACACAACACAAACTCTGTTTCTTGCTCCCACTGTTTGCAATTTCCTGCACACCCAGGCCAGGTAAATAAACTCAGTTCATCCACCCAAAAAAAATCTAAAGGATACCCCACCAAAAGCTGGGAATTACCTGCCTTAATGCCATTCCTGTCACTCACCTAAGGCATTGACATTCACACCAGGGGCTGCAAGAGGCAGCTGACTGCTATGCTGGGGTGGCCAGACATCCTCAGGGAGGGAGAACTTTGTGCCAGGCTTCAGCCCTTGGAGAAACTCTGGAAAAAGAGCTTCCTTTACCTATCATTCCTAGTGGCAACCTTTCCTGATGGATATACCTTTAGCTTGTACAGTGTAGAACTATAAAGTGTGAAGTGTAGGGCTTGGAGGAAGCCAGCTGATTAAAGGTGATAGGCTGCAGAAATGTAAAGATATTTTAAATTTCTTTAAAAACTTTGCATAAAAGCTTATCTGGTCAATAAGTTGTTTATCTGCCATACATTAACTACTAAAAATAGGGTGCTTTCACCTACATTTAACATAAGACGGTGAAAGGAGCCAAAGAAGAAGACTAAGTGGTTAAAAACAGCTTCTTGCTACCTGAAGCACCAGAAAGCAATTTCACTTCCATTTAGTGTGACAGCACCTTCATCTTCTAAAGCAAAAAAGATGTCATTCTTTTCTCAGAAAAAAAATCTTTTCCTCAAGGGCAAGGATAACTACACCCCCTACAATTCCTCCTAACTGTCTCCAGCTTTGGAAACTTGCATCATTTAAATCCATGACGGAGCTAAAGGACAGTAGGAAAGCTCAGCTGACCACAAAAGGCAGGCAGAGGAATGACTGGGATAAAACACAAGCCCACAGACAACTTTTTAAAAGCTGTGAGCACCCACATAACCATCAAGCAGATTATACACACCTAAGCTGCAATGCTGCATTTATTGTCCAAGTCTTCCAGAGCCAGCAGCAGAGCTGGAATCTAGCTACACCAAGCCACCATGGTAACAARAGTGCTTCTGCAAAGGTTTTAATTATAAGGTCCAGCTACGTATGTTCATAAGACTTGGAAGTTTATTTTAGTACTACAGCTGCATTTTAACCAAAAGGAACCTTTRCATCAAGATCAGTGTCAGCTTCATGCTGCACTTTACATGCCTCACATATGCTTAAAGGAAGGAAAGCTCACTGTACACTCATGAGGGAAGTCCCTGGGAGAKTCACAGGGACTCCATTTCTGTTTACTGTTGGGTTTTAGCAGATCTACAGTTTCCGTTTTAGGTACTGGACMCTTTAGAGAATCCAAAGCTTTTCTACTTAAACAGTAAAAACATCATGAAGTCCCCAGCTCTGGCCATCAGTTTCAGGCAAACAAACAACCCTAAAGCAGGGCACTTAATGAATTCAGAGCATCAGTTGCAGGTCATGAATAAACAAGTTCAAAGTATGCAAATCTAGTGATTAAAATTTCTGCCTAGGATATGTTACCAAAGTGAAAACATGTTTTATCTCGCAYCGCAGCAATTTTTTATTCCTTGCCAAGACTTAAAAATCCTTTTCCTCTTTGTTACTGAACCATACAAGTGAACAGTTTAAACACCAAACCATTTTCACAGTCAGTAATAGACTTATTCAAACCTTACACGCATGTCTAAGACCTGACTCAAATATACACTTGCCTATACTATCTTTCTCAGAACCTCACACCAACAACAAGAATTTACAAAGCAGAACAGCAGCTTCCCCATATACAGCCAGCTGAATACAATTTATAATTTGCTTACTGAAAAAGAGAAGCTGTAAGTACTTTACTGAGTTATCCCTATGAGCAATATAAATAGCTTGATCCAGGTTTTAAATGTGCCTTCCAAATTAAAGAAAAAAAAAAAAAGTATGTGTTTGGGGTACTGCAACTCAATCCTCTGAAKAGAGACAACCAGCACCTCCTTCCCTGGGAGAGAAGCACAGATGAACATGAGACAAAGACAATCACAGATGGCCAGACCGAGCCACTTCTGACCAGCCAGTTGCCATCTAACATGGCCTCCACACCAGAGCCTGTCTTCCTCATGCTGCTATCAAGAGGGGAGCAAAGCTGCTCCAGCTGCTCTGGCCACAGCATCCACACAGAAAGAACACCAGGAATCCTGACCACTCTACAGTTCTTTGTTAAGCACAGGTTTCCAGTGATGGTTGTTATGTTYGCAGCTACCTGGATCTGCGTCTCCTTACTGCTGTCATCAGCTGAAAGTTCTGCRTATTTATAGATACACAACTGAAGTCCAGATGACTAAAACAGACCTTTAAAACACAGACAAGTTTTATGCTGCTGCAGTATATACACTTTTATGAGATTTCAAAGGAGAATGAGAAGCACATGTCATCACCAACCCTCGAAGCAGCGCTAGCTCCTTCCCCAGCTGCAGCCGGGGGCATCCCACTGTAACAAGAGCTGCGGGACGGCTCTGGGTAACCCACAGCCTTGCAGCTCGTCAGGCAGATGCCCAGAAGAGCTTCCTATGTCCTCGACTGAGCGCTGTCTGTGCACGGCACACAGCTGGAGCTCAAGAGCTCAACACCTCGCCATGCCCGCACCCCGCTGCGGCTCRGGGCTCCTGTGGCACGGCACATCCAGACCAGCCCTCTGCCCCTCAGGGATTCTCCCACATCCCCKGGCGCAGCCGAGCTGCACCGAGCGCGGAGGGCCGCGGCCGGRGCCGGCACGGGACCAGGGCGGGGCTGGGACGGGCAGGGCGAAGGGAGCGCAGCTGGGCCCCGCCATGGCCGCGGGAACGCTTCCTGCGCCGCTCCGAGGGTCCAGCCCGCCCGCCGCCCGGAAAGGGGGGAGAAGGGTGGAGAGGAGAGCCGACGGCCGCCCCCACCGTCCCAGCAGACTCGTCCCAGCACACTCGGCCCCGCAAAAGCAGCGCCCGCCMGCAGCCGCGGGGACCCGCCGGGAGGAGGCCGGATCCCCCCCTCCGCCCCTCAGCAGACGGCYGCTGGCTGCCGGGGAGGCCCCGCCACATCCAGGGGGCCCGGCAGGGTGGCTCCCGCACAGCGGGCGCTCCGACCGAGGCGAAGGCCGGGGGTGTGTCGGTGGGTCCCGGGCGGGGATCGGGGCCAGCCGGTGCTCCCGGGGGTCCCGGTGCCCGGCCGGGGGTCCCTGTCCCTGTCCCGGTGCCGGTGCCGCCCCCTCCCCCGCTCTCACCTCGGACGCTCCGCCGGGCGTTGGCAGCTCACTGCGGGGTCTCCTCGGCGCAGGCACAGGGGCAGCCGGGTGACGTCACCGCGCAGCGCGTCGGGCGGTGGCGAGGGGCGTGGCGGCRCAGCGCCCCCTGGCGGCACAGCGCCCTCAGGGCTGCACGGACGGCAGAGGGCGCGGGCACGGCCTGCCCCACGGGAGGACAGCGCCCAAAATCCCTCTCGGTTTTCTTATTTTCTTTTATTTTCTTTTATTTTCTTTTCTCCCGGGATCTGAATCTGAAATAAAAAAGGCCAAAAAGCCCCAGTTCCTCCTTGCTGGGAGAATCCTCCAGGCTGGGAGATGACCCCTGTGAATAGTGGGCACTTATGGAGGGCTAAATCCCTCTAAACCCCGCATCCTTCAGGAACAAGAGGCCAGGAAGAAAATCTCCATGCACGGCCAATTTGAGAAGCAGGAGCAAMAATCTGGCCTGGAACAGAAAACTCSAGAGTAATTCAAATTTGTAAGCTGGGAAAAGCTGCAAGTCCCAGCGCCAGCAGCCTCAAGTCACCAAACAGCGGCTCTGGAGAACACCTGGAACGGGTTATACCCTCAGAATATCTTTGTGCTGGGCCTCTTAAACGAGCCCTGGTTCATCTGYATGGCCAAAGATGAAACAACACCCACTCTGCCCAATGTAATGGCGTCAGAAGTACACCTGTGCTGCCTTCTGCAAATACTGGCCATCCCAGGAGATTTTGGAAAGAGCCTTCCAAATATACTCACTGCTGCCCTGAGCACTCACAAAAGACCAAAGGTAGAGGAATATTTTCAAAAGGATTTTCAAGATGAACTTGTGAATGGATGTCAGTGTCTCACTGTCTCTTCCAGCTGATTTTGGACTAAATCCCTGCCCCACCAAGCACAAAGGCACTGTCTGGGTAGAGGCTGAGCCAAGTGGATGAGATCATAACCTGGAGAGAATGTGGAGTTTCCCACAGGGCACCATCTCCTCAGCTCTCCAGAAACTCATCCTCACTGCAARCATCACAGGAAGCTCCACCTCATCCTCCTGCCACCAGCTCCATCCTTATCTGTGTTCAGATTATGGGTTGCTTTGCTCTAAAGCACCTCCCAGTATTTTTGATGATGTCTCAGTTCTTTGGCTTTAATTAGATCCTAGAAATGCATAAGGAGTTTTTGGGGGAACAGTTCCCCTTTTCCAGCAATCCCTCCCTGCAGCAGCCTCATTCCCCACWCCCCACAGTGCCAAGAACACTGACCACGACTATGAACCCATCCCCTCCGTGTCCTGTCTTTTGAGACCGCCTTTGTGTTTTCATACAAAGCCACAGCCATAGTGGTTTTGCTTTTTTAGGGGAAAATCCAGGAGAAAGACTTGACAGTCCCCAAAGGAACTGCAGGACACCGGTGAGTTGTGAGGTATGGAGGGCCAGGGGTGTCTGAGCCACTAAAAGTTACAAAAGTCTACAACCATCCCCCACCAATTCTCTAGTGCATGCCATGGTATAGATACTAATGATGGAAACATAAAACCAGAGCAGGAATCCCCACTTCCCAGAGGAGCATAAATCAACACACATGAAGACAYGGTGTTGCTGTAATTAGCACCACATAAAGCCCATGCAGTAATTAACTTTCTCTCTTCCAAGTTAAGATTTAATAGCATGCAGTAAAATCAGACTCAAGGCGATGAAACAAGTAGAGAAAAATTAGGCACCTGTGCCTTGATAAGAAATTAATTATAGCCTGGTCTACTASTACTAATCAAAATAAATTGCTGTTAATACATCCTTGTGCTCCAAGTAAGGAAAGACATTCAGAAAATGTCCCATTTTGACTTCAAGGAGCAGGTTTCTGCTAACCAGAGGCTCAGCCATGTTGGGATGCAGGTGAGCTACAGCACTGGACAGAACTGGGAAAAGAAAATCAGGGACAAAAAATACTCCTGGGCTGCTAGGGAGCTGCTCCAAACCTCCCATTCTTCTGTAATGCCAGCAGGAAACAGCTCCTCCCATGAGGAACTGTCACTGCCAGCAGCCTTGAGAACTCAAGGACTTGAGGGAGAGAGATTGAAGCAGAAGCTGTGTGCTGCAGTGGGGGAATAAACTCCAGCAATGGCAATACAGTGACAGTGCTGGTCCCCAAGCATCTCCTTTTTGYAGATGCCCTCATAGTTGGGCTCCACCAAGAAGCAGCTCCAGCTGCTACAAGTGGTCCCCAACCCTTCCATGTTGCCAATGGAGGTGGCCAAGGCCACTGTGCATGTGTAATGATCTTATATGTGTAACAAGCATATAAGATCACCWTGTCATGTCAGGAAAGTGTGTAAATCATGGGAGGATCCGACCAGATCTAATGTTGCATGCCAGGATCCAACCTGGACATCCCCTCTGGCAATAAATTCCATCTTAGGCTCCTCACAGAAGTGCATGCCTGAAGAAGCCTTGTGTGGCGGGACAGARGAAGGACATCTCAGCAGCTCTGATCTTTACTTCTCCCTAATTTTGCTAGGTAGAAAAAACTGCTGGAGGTGTCCTACCAACTCCACATGCCACTAAGTTTCTCTAGTAAATCTAAAGGGATTCTTGCCACAAAAGAAGAATACAGGACCCTGGAGGTACACATGAGATCAAGTCTGATTTATTTTACTCTCCCCACTGCTCTGGCATAAAATCATCCAGTATCCTGTCTCTACATGGCAGCTCATGCACTCAAATCCTAGGGAAATGCATGAACTTATGAAACACATATCATCTGAAGAGCACCTGAAGCCTGCATGGCACTTCTGAGGATGCTCTTTCCAGGGAAGAGAGCTTCAGATCACCCGAAGCTCAGGGATTCAGGCCAGCTAGGACAGAGACCAGAAGACTAATCACAGCAGACCCTCTGCACTGGCTTTTGACCACTCTTCCCAGGCCACAGAGCTCCCTAAACATCTGCATTTTAATAAGTGGCAAAATCCAGCCCTGAGATCAATATCTGCCACAAGTACTCAGTGTGAGGTCCACCAGAACCAGGAAAGTAGGAGATATTATTTTACAGCATTATCACATCTGCCCCAAGCATTTCTGCTTTTTGCTCCAAGTGTTCTTGGAACTCACACCTCCTAGTACCACCTGCCTCTTGCTACAGCATGGCATAGGTCAACAAAGTAAATTATTCAATTACTAGAAAATCCATTAAGACTGGATGCARAATTAAGCTCCTTAAAGCACAGAGCAATCAGAATTTTGGTTTCTTCGTCTCTTTCTTTGCCCTGCCTTTGGCAGAATGCAGGCACTATGTCCCTTCACTCAGAGACTCTGCTCAGGGAGTCCTGTGTGGTCTTGGTCAGGCCCTGGAAGTTGGGCTCCGTGCACGGGGGCAGTGCTGTCTGTCGGCTCAGCAGCTTCTCCAGGACAGYTATTTCAGCATCTCGTCTCTCTATGTCCTCAAACGGAGTCCAGGACATGTCATGCTGGAGCTTATAGGCACCAAGAAATTCATGGGGAGTGGTACCCCATTCCTGGTGGAGAAAAGAGAAATTCCATCAGTGCTCAGTTACCCTTGGAGCTGGGCTGTGCTGTCCCTCAGCCTACTACCTTTGAAGCAATCCCAGCTACACAACCATCCCATTTCCTAACTTAATAATAAGCTCAGCTACCCAGAGTCCAAAACCAGGTAGGGCTCCAGTGCTGCTGACACAGGAAGGCTTGCAGACACAAGATCTCCCTRACCTGCCCAGAGCTTTGCCCTGAAGCCTTCACCCTGCATCTAAGAGGAGGCAAACTCCAAGACCAACCCCACAGCTGCAGGCAAACTCAGTCCCTGGGCTGAAATACCCATCCTGCCAGGCAGCCACACCAGACAGGGAAGGCTCAGGGCACATTGGCAGTTCTTTACTTCCAGGCAAAGAACCACAGGAACCAAAAGGCAAAATTCAGGTCCATGCCCCAAACAGCTTCTTGCCATTCTCACCAAGAGCCAGGAGAACTCCCTAAGATGGCTCTGGCCCCAGCAAACTAACCCAGACCAAGGGCAAACACCAGCTGAGTAGGGACTGATCAATGCACCCATCAAGCTGGTGCTTTTGTCTGAGCYCCATATGTTCCCAAGCACCAGAAACATGACTTTTTTTTCCCCTCCCTGCTTCTTCATGGGCTGTAACCACCCACCTTAGGAGACAGGATGGAGAAGTACCGCTGCCCACTATCCCGCCTGTACATGTAGTAAACATTTCCTGGCTTCTTCACAAGGTTGCAGGCCACATGGTTCAGATCAGCATCCCTGTTAGCTTCATCCAAGACCTGGAAAACACAAAACTTAACATTTCTACACTTGAAATAAAAACGACAACATGCTATTGCCTGTCAGCCATAGCCCAAGACACATCACTTGACACATGGCTCATGAGGCCCTGGTGCAYATCTGACTTCACTTGCCCCAGGAATGAGAGGCTTTCCAAAGASATAAAGTTTTTTCCAATTCTTCCCTGTCATTAGGACCTCAGAGAATGACTCCACAGAGGTGGAAATTCTACCAAGCATCAAGGATCTCTGCATCTCACCCCAGATTCACCCCTACACTTGACCACACCACATACTGCATTTATTTCTCATCTGCGCACACAGCTGCTGGACTCTGGGGCCTTCTGGCTGTGCTCCCTGAGGGAAGGGGCAGCAAACAAAGGGGAATTAATCTCCACAGTTACACCACCTGACTGCTCCAGCTCCACCAGTTAATGATTACATGACGTAATGGCCTCAGTGGCAGTGGGCCAGTTGCAGTGACTGGCAGATACTTCCCCACTCTGGCTACAGAATTCACCCCTAAGGGTGAAGGCTGGATTGATGAACACAGCCAAGCCCTGCTGTGTGCTGTTGGGACCACCCACTCCAGCAAATGAGCTAGGATAAACTGGAAGGCCGAGCTCATTGTCAGGTAAGAGCTCATCTCTCCCAGGGCCTCAGATTCAGCCAGCACCACATTGTCACCTCACCAGATCTTTCCAGGAGCACAGTGCACACAGAAGTCATCTGTTCCAAAACCAGAATAGTCTTTCTGTCCTGACACCTGAGCTTTTTTGGACCACCCACCCTTGCTCCCCTATTTTGGATAAAGCCCTTCCTGGCGTGCTCAGGACTCAGGGAAAGCACCAAAACCAACCTTTCCCCATCCCCCTTGATATCAGACAATAACTCTCCTTATTCTTCCATTGAATCTTCCCTGTTTGGCTCCTGGGCCCAACTCACACCCAGGCCACAGCTCACCCCAAATGCCCAGCAGTGGCAGCAGATGATCATSTCCCCAGGCAAGGCAATGAGCCTTCTGCCCATCCTCACTCACCTTCCGTGCCTGCTCCTGCAGGTACCGGATCTGCTCAGCGATGACGGTCAGTTTGCTGCAGGCATTTGCCCGGACAAAATCATCGGCCTGAGAGAGAAAATGAGGCCTGGTCAGGACGGGAAGAACCACAGCCCTCCAGACAGTGCTGGACCCAGCATGGTTGAGCTCAAGGCACTAACAGAGCTGGGGGTTGCAGGAGCTGTCCTGGCACCCCCGGGCAGGAGCAAACACCAGGAGCTGCCTGTATAGGTTGAGGCAGTGAGTGGGAGCAGCAGGACATTCTGGGAGCAATGGGTTGGACCAGGAGATAGTGGAATGCACAGGGAGGCAGTAGGACATACATGAAGCATTTAGGTGAATTGAGAAGCTCTGAGGGACAAAGTGGACATCACTAGAGGTCAGTAGGATGTACTATGAGGCCATATACTATGAGGCCCTGGGGGAATAGTATAACATATTGGAGGGTCCTGGGAGGGCCAGTAGGATGTATCAGGGAAAACTGGGGCAGACTGAGAGGTATAGACTGGGAATCACTGAAGCAGTAATAGGACATATGAGGGGTGCTGGGATGGATCGCGACTGTGGTTGCAGGAGGCATCTGTACACACACAGCTGTGAACTAAAGGTAGTGGGACATACTGAGAGGCAGCAGGATATACTGGGACTTCAGTGGGACACTCTGGGAGTCACTGTGGGGCAAGGTACAGTGGCAAGCACTGGAGACACCAGCACCGTGGGAACTCGGGAAGGCACAGGGCGGAGGGCACTGCGAAATACTGGGAGGAATTGGGAGGTGGGAGATGGTGAGAGGAACCACGGGACACACCAGGAGGCCGCCGGGGCCACCGGAAAGCAGCGGGACGTGCTGGGACACACCAAGGCCGCCGCCGGCTGAGAACGGCCCCGAGACGGCGGGAGGCAGCGGCACACCGAGCCTAGCCCAGCCCCCGCCGCCCCGCCGCTGGGACCCGGCCCTCACCTGCTGCACCTGCCGGGCCAGGGCCACCAGGTCCCCGGGGTCCCCGACGCGGGAGGCACGGCCGGCTCTGCCCTCGACCAGGGCCAGCCCGGGACCGGGACCGGGACCGTGRCCGTCGATCCCGGGCTCCGCGCCACCCTCCGCCATTACCGGCCAGCAGCAGCCAATGCTTCCGCCCGGCGGGGAGAGTTCCGCTGCGGCGTCAGCGCGCACGGCGAGGGGTGCGGCCATGGTGCGGCTCTGCGGTCGCTGACTGGCCGTGGGGCGGAGCTGGTGTCGCTCCCGTGCCCGGGGCGGGCGGTGCCGCGGCTCGGCCGGGGCTCGGACATGGCGCCTCTGCAGCTGCACTTTCTGTTGCTGTTGCTGCTGGCGTTGTTGCTGCTGGCACGGGCGGCCACGCCACCGGAACCAGTCCCGGTCCCGGTCCCGACCCTGGTACCGGCCGACCCGCCGCTGCCCGCCCAGCCCCCGGACGCGCTGTTCGCTGCCGGTGCCGAGGCGTACGCCCGGGGCGACTGGCCCGCCGTGGTGCTGCAGATGGAGCGGGCGCTGCGGGCGCGGGCCGCTGTTCGCTCCCGGCTGGTGCGGTGCCGCCTGCGCTGTGCCAACGCTACMGGGAGGCCGGCGGAGGGGACCGAGCCCCAGCCTGACCCGGTGCTCCGGGATCTGTGGTTCTTTCGTGGGCTTCTTCACCGCGCCGCCTGTCTGCGGGGCTGCGGGCCTCCTGCACCCTCCCGATAYCGCCTGGGCGAGGAACTGGATCGGGAGTTCGGCCGGCGTAGCCCCTACAACTACCTCCAGGTCGCCTATTTCAAGGTGCGGGACCGGCAGCAAGCAAGGAAAGGRAAGGGAAAGGGGTGTCCCGCTGGGACGGGATTTGGGACGGGCGGGATGCACGGAGGATCCCCGAATCAGGCGGGAGGATGGAGGGGTGGGACCGGGTGAACCGGCAGGTGGCGATCCCGGTCCCGGGACGCCGGGATGTTCGGTGTCCGCCCCGACAGAGTGGGGTTACCGGCCGGCAGCCCCGGCCGTGCCCCCCTCCCCCCCRAGTGCCACGTCGAAGCTCGCCGGAGCCGCCTCTGTCACCGCCCTCCGCCCCGGCTGCCGGGATACCCCGGGGGGACGGGATGTCTCCTTCCCTCTGCGTGGAATCCGGGCTGTCTTACCCCCATCCCGCCTAGATGAATCGGCCGGCGCAGGCGGCGGCGGCCGCTCACACCTTCTTCGTGGCCAACCCCGGGCACCAGGAGATGAGGCAGAACCTGGAGTACTACCAGGCCATGGTGGGAGTCCGTGAGGAAGATTTCACTGACCTGGAGGCCAAACCCCACCTGGTGAGATGCTCCCCTCCCAAAGCCCCTGTCCGCTCTGGAGCCCAGGGCAGTCACACTGTGGCTACTGGTTCAGAAAGCTCGTGAGATGCCATTGTGGTGGAGATGAGGTGCTTCATCATGGAGAGTGAGGCACTGAGATCCGCTCATCATTTCTCATCCCTCTGCAGAGCGAGTTTCGGCTGGGYGTTCGGTTTTACACAGATGAGCAGCCAGCTGCTGCCATTCTGCACCTGGAGAAAGCATTGGAGCAGTATTTTGTTGCAGACACTGAGTGCCGYGCTCTCTGTGAGGGACCCTACGACTATGAGGGCTACAACTACCTGGAGTACAATGCAGACCTTTTCCAAGCCATCACAGGTGGGAACCATGCCTTCTGTGTCCTGTCACAAGAGTTGAGGACAATTCTCGGGGGGTTGGTCCCCAAAGACCAGGGGTGAGGGTGGAGGACCYCTCAAGAGTGCAAACCCCATCCTAGCTTTCACTAAGGAAAGTGGAGGCAGTAAGTGGCAGGAGATCTTCACCTGCATTCAGCACTGGGGCTGATACCCAGGAATCCTCCAAATTCCAGAGGAGTACAGAAAGACAGGAGTTAGAGGGTCACCAGGATGTGGTAGGAGGCTGAGGATGGCTACTCTGTCCTGAGAGAGCACCACAACCTCACCACCGATGAATTCAGAGGGGAACAACCCCCATCCCCAAGGGTTTCCACTACCAAAAAGCTTGCAACAAGCCYAGTGTGAGCAGGAGGTTGGACACCCTTCAGGGTCCTGCCCACCAGTCCATGGGTGAGCAGTGACATGCAGTTTTTCTCCCCCAGATCACTCCATGCAGGTGCTAAGCTGCAAGCAGGGCTGTGTCACAGAGCTGGCCTCAGAGCCCGGTCGGGAGAAGCCTCTGGAGGATTTCCTGCCCTCGCACTTCAACTACCTGCAGTTTGCCTACTACAACAGTAAGCAGCTCCTCACCTCATCTTCTGTGGTTGTCAGCACTGGGCATTCAGCTCTGCATGGGCTGAAATCATTGATCCAACAGAGTGGTTTGGGTGGGGAAGGGACCTTCAAAGATAATCTCATCAGTTCAACCTAAGATGAAGGGACAAAGTTGTTCTCATCTATCTTGTGGCCCATTTAGATATGGGAAAGCCATAAGACCTCTCAGRAGCCTTCTCATCTCCAGGTTCAACAAGCCCAATTCTCTCAGTCTTTCTTCACAGAGGGGCTCCAGTCCTCTGACCATTTTTGTGGCCTTCTCTGGACTCAAATCAGTCCTTATGCTGGGGAGCCTAGAACTGGAGACAGCACTGCAAGCAGCATCTCACCAGAGTGGAGCAGAGGGGTGGAATCCCTCCCTGACCCGTTGCCCACATTGCTGGGGCTCAGCCCAGAACATGGAGGATTTCTGGGCTGCTAGTGCACACAGATGGGTCATTTGCAATTTTTCATCCGCCATTATCTCCGTGTCCTTCTCCACCAGGTGTACTAATCTCATCCATTCCCCCTTCACTGATAGTGGTGGAGGGCCTTCCACTACATCTTGTACTTCATSAGGTTCATACGGGCATGTTCTTCCTGCCTAAAATATTCTGCAGGAGATTTGGATCTCTCTGTGCCTGGCTGCAGTCACTTTCCACATCACTATTCCTGAGCAGCTTCACTTTCCAAGTGAATSGACAGCCTGGAGAAGTTTTTGGTTTTTTTTTCCTCCTTGCCAGCTGTTCATCTCTTGCCTCAAAGCACAGCAGCACACTCCCACTGCAGAAGAGTTACAACCCAGGAGAATACACCTGGTTTTGTTTCATTTTTTATTCACTTCTAAAGTGTAAAATGTTTTTGTGTGAATTTCTTCAAAAGGAGGGGAAAAATACGAAGTCCAAGAGGATGGAAATCCTCAAGAAGAGACAACTGTGTCATCTATGTCTGCCAGCATCTGCAGGGAAGTGTTGGAAGCTGGAGCCAGGTGCTGCTGAGCAGTAAGACCAGAGGCTGAAACTGATGCCTAGGAAGTTCCACCTGGATATGGGGAAGTGTGCAGTGACCAAGCACTGAACCGACTGTCCAGACAGGGTGTCCGTTCTCTCTCACTGGAGATACTCGAGACAATCTGGACACAATCCTGTGCCATGTGCTCTGGGAGGACCCTGCTTGAGCAGAGATRTTGGACCAGATGACTGAGCCRCTGTGGTCCCTTCCCACCCGACTCATTCTGTGATTGTGTGATTCTGAAAAGCYGCATGAAGGTGGGGCAGGATGCTTCAGTGGCTGGAAATTGCAGGTTAGCCAGGAAATTGTTGGGTCTGGCTGYCGGTAAATAGGCTTTGTGATGTTTTCCAAGTGAGAAAAGTACCCAACCTGTGACCCTGATTTCTATTGCAATGGTTTCTGGAGGTAGGAGAATACCTCAGAGTCTGAATTTTGCCTTTGTGGCAGCAGTTATCCTTGCTCCAGGGGATCTTCTTACTCGTGAGACCCTCTGGAAAACAACAAGTTTCTCCTCCATACCTGTCTTTGTTCTGCCTCCAGTGTCCTTGGACATGCCATTAACAGCCCCCTTTCTCATTGCAGATGGGAATTAYGAAAAAGCCATTGAATGCGCCAAAACCTATTTGCTCTTCTTCCCACATGACGAGGTGATGAACCAGAATTTGGCCTATTACACTGCTGTCCTGGGTGAAAACCTGGCCAGATCCATCCAACCCCGAGAGGTGAGCAATCATCTGAGACAAACAATTGCAGGGACATCTCTCCTCCTTGGGGACCTTCGCAGAAGTTGTAGGGTCTCCTCTGGGCCAGCTACCAAAGATGGACAGGAATRGGTAGATTTAAGGTTTGASAAGCTKGAAAATAGCTGAGAGGCTGACAAAYATCACTGGCAAAATGTCTTRGGCTAAGTGAAGCTGGATGTTTGGTACACATAGACCCATTCCTCAGAGAGAGGGCTGTGAAAGGCAGGTACAGAGTCTTTTTAGGAGGATCTGAGCCCACCTCTGTTGCACTCTTCCACAACGGAGGTGAAATTGATTAAAAAGGAGAAGATCTGGATGGCCAGGTCCTGCCTGGGATGTGATAGGCATAGATGGGAGTCTCTGCCCCACACCAGTTGGAGTAGGGGAACAGAATYTGCTCCTAAAGAGCCTCCTGCAGAAGGGACATGTGTGCCTCTGCTCAACTGTCCTCTCCCCAGGGCTTGTCCACAGGGAAGTTCAGGCAGGATGCGGAAGGTCACTTCCTTCCCAGATGGGCCAGAAACCAGGCTGTGGAGCAAGAACCACAAGAATGGTGTAAACCTGCACCTTTCTGCCCACACTCAGGGGCTTTCAGAACCCTCCTGCTGTACCTCACCCCATCTCTCTGTCCCTTCCCACAGGAGATCCAGGCATACCACCAGCGGAGTGTGATGGAGAAGGAGCTGCTCTTCTTCAGCTATGACGTCTTTGGCATCCCTTTTGTGGACCCGGTGGGTGGTGCAAGACCAGAGGGCTGCAGTGGTCAGATGGAATGCAGATGAGGGGTCTGTATCCTGGCCAGATCCTTGTCCAGTTCCTGATGTTGTTCTTCTGGCTGCAGGACACATGGACACCTGAAGAGGTGATACCAAAAAGACTGCGAGAGAAACAGAAGTGAGTGCTGTCCCCAGCTGAGCCCACCCAAGAGGGGTCCAACAGGATATAGCTTTCTTCCTCTGTGGCTTTGGGCCAAAGGCCATGGCATAGAACTTCTGCCAGGGGAGGTTTTGATATTGGGACTGGAAGAGTCTGCCAGAGAGCAGAACTTTGCTTCCCATCAGCCCATGGGATGATGGGCATGGGTAGGTCACCCCAAGCACCTCAGAGTGAGGGATGCATTGAGGTGATTCTCTCTAGTCTTGGTGCCAGCTTTGTCACTGGCACCTGAGACAACTTGTCCTGCCCTTGTTTTAGTGGCCCTCATTTCTGATGTGGGAACAGTGGGGTGGTGGTGCTAATGGCTGCTGCATGCCCAGGGTGGAGCGGGAGACGGCAGCACGCATCTCTGAGGAAATCGGCAACCTCATGAAGGAGATCGAGACACTGGTGGAGGAGAAGGCTAAGGAGTCTGCCAACATGAGCAAGTTCATCCGAGAAGGTGCAGAAGGCCAGGAGGGGAAATGGGATGTGGACCTCTGTGACCCCTGCTGCCAGCTCATGGTTTCTCCACACATRGGTGGCAGCAGGAGCAGGTGGCAGGATCACAGCTTCCCCCAGCATTACTCCCCAGGGTTGGTGGCATCTATCCCCATGTCCCACAATCCTGTTTGTGCCACAGGTGGCCCCTTGGTGTACAAAGGAGCAAGCATCACCATGAACTCTAGGGCCCTGAATGGTTCCCAGCGTGTTGTGGTGGATGGAGTCCTTTCTACCGAGGAGTGCCGGGAATTGCAGAGACTCACTAATGTGAGTGCAAGGACAAGTGGAGCAGGCAGGGATGGGCAGAGGATGCTGAGGGGTCCTGTCCTGCGGCTCAGACATCAGACCAGTAACACCAATCGGGTTTTGCAGGCAGCTGCCTCGGCTGGGGACGGCTATCGGGGAAAGACCTCTCCTCACACTCCCAGCGAGACCTTCTATGGCGTGACTGTCCTCAAGGCCCTCAAGGTTGGGGTGGCTGTGTGGAAAAACGGGCTGTGGGGACAAGGGAGGGTGGTTTTGGRGCAGGTGGTTGCCCATGCCCAGCTGGGGCTGAGCCCTGTCTTGTCTGTGGCCACAGCTGGGCCAGGAGGGCAAGGTGCCCCTGCGCAGTGCCTACTTGTACTACAACGTGACGGAGAAAGTGCGACACATGATGGAGTCCTACTTCCGCCTGGAGGTCCCACTCCACTTCTCCTACTCCCACCTAGTTTGCCGCACAGCCATCGATGGTGAGCATGGCCCAGAGGAACAAGTCTTGTCCTGTCTGGATCTCCTCTTACAGCTGCAGTGGTCTGGTCTTGGACCTTTCTTTGGAGTCCTCCTGGCCGCTCCCTAACCTGCTCCTCTTCCTAGGGAGGTGTAGGAAGCCCTAAGCCCAGTTTGGGAAGATGAGCAGCAGCTCTGCTGGTTGCCTCTAACAGGGCAGATGGCYTCATGCCATACAGGATTTCATCACTCAGAGCATTTTGGGATGGATGCTGAGAGAGACTGTGCCTGGAGGACCATGGAAATGCCATGGGACAAGTCAACAGTGTTTTGTGCCACCCAAATGGCCTTGCACRATCCACACTCCAGCAAGTGGAAGTGCTTTCGGCTACATGTGACTTTCTTGTCACCTCCAAGCACAGAATACTTGGGGACATAACCCTGTTCTTGCACAGAGGGTTCCTGAYATGACATGTTCCACCCTAGAGAAGCAAGAAGGTCGGAGTGACARCAGCCACGAGGTGCATGTGGACAACTGCATCCTCAATGCAGAGGCACGGGTGTGCGTGAAGGAACCCCCAGCCTACACTTTCCGGGATTACAGGTACTCGTGGCTGTCAGCTGCAACTTCCCCACTTCAGGGTACCGTGATACGGTGGCACCTGGGTTGGGAGGAGCAAGGTAGGAGGACACCAAACCTGGTGTCTCCTGACTCTGGCTTTCGCCATGGTTTTGGGGAGCTCGGGACTCACCTGCTTGCTGGAGCTGGTGATGGTTGCTTGTCACCTCCACTTGTCCCCTGCTCTCTTTAGTGCAATCCTCTACCTCAATGGGGACTTTGAAGGAGGAGCTTTCTACTTCACTGAGCTGGATGCCAAGACTCAGACCGTGAGTAGCTCAGCTCTGAGGATCCATGTGCAAACCAAATCCAGCTCCTGCCTGTTGGCCCTGTCCCCTGGGAATGTCCCCTGAGCCACTGCAAAAGATGAACTTGAGTTGAGGGGAACTAACCCATCCTTGACTGGGGTCTCCCACCRTTGACAGGCAGAGGTCCAGCCACAGTGTGGCCGTGCTGTGGGCTTCTCCTCCGGCTCAGAGAACCCCCATGGAGTGAAGGCTGTGACCAAGGGCCAGCGCTGTGCTATTGCCCTCTGGTTCACCCTGGACCCTCGGCACAGTGAGCGGGTAAACTCCCTCCCAGCAGCATGTGGGGTTTTGGGGTGGGATGGTGGGTGTGCTCACCATCGTGGGTCTGCCCACAGGAGCGTGTCCAAGCTGATGACCTGGTGAAGATGCTTTTCAGCATGGAAGAGGGGGATTTGGARCCAGAGCCAAAGGAGGAATCACCAGCTGCCATTGTGGTGGGGAAAGATGAGCTGTGACATCCTACAGGAACCAGGATCTCTCTTCTGGGATTAGTGATGCCAGCATTGTAGCTTTGGGCTGCACAGTTGTAAGGGTGACATATGGAACCCCCTCGGCCCCCAACCCTGGCATTGGGGAATGCCCYGTACCACCCCTGCAGCATCCAGCAMCCCCCTGGGGAACTGACCTGGGRTCTGATGGAGGCTCAGGGTGGGTGACATGGGGACAAGGGAGGGATGCTGTGTTAGGGGTGGGGCCCYGATGGTGCAGGTGCAGATATGTGCCTTTCTTGAACCTCCAGCTATTTAAGTGCCTTCTGCCGAAAATGGATGAATAAAGGTTTTTGTTTTTTTTTTTCTAAGTTGTCACTTGTTGAGTGGGGACTGAARACTGGTGCCACCCTTTGGCTGTTGTCATTGTTGGGGTGCAGCCTTCCCTCCTGGCAAACATCTACGCAAGCCCTGTAGCCTCACAAAGGTGTTTGGGGAGGAAAAGGTGCCCCAGGGCAGCAGGGGCAATGTAATCTCCAGCTGAACATCCCCTGGACCCTGCTCCCATTGCGTGGGAAGGAACCCACCATTCCAGGGAGGAGGGAACTGTCCTTGAACAAGAAGGACATTGAGCACCCTGGCACCCCCGGACAGGGCACTGAATTGTTCTCTTGGATGTCTGGCCATTACCATAACCATTCTGGGAATGTGAGCAAATAAATCCTGCCCCATGTGCAGCCACCCAGCACCCCCATCCCACTTGGAGGGCCATTCARCACTGTGGGAGGCAAGGAGGGTCTGGAGGATGATTTCTCCAGGATGAACAGATGTTCCCACTGAAGGCTGCCCACCATCCCAGCATCCACCCCCAGCTGCCTGAGTGCGTGAGCGGACTGCTGATGAGGCCATGGCAGTTAACGATTGCCAGGTCCCGGGGCTGCCACGGGCTTGGTGTGCCTCAATTCCSTCAGTGAACCCCTTCCCTGCTCACTGTCGCGTTCCTGGAGTGATCCTTTTGGCCTTTGGGGTGCTCCCAGCCCATGCAGGGGTTCAGAGGGTCGTGGATGGGGTAGAATAACCTCCTACATCGCCTGATCCCCTCCTCCCGTTGGGGAGCCCTTTTCCCGTATCCCTCCATGCTCATTTGAAGGATATCTCCCTCAAGCCCCAGATCTCTCCTGTACAACCCAAATACCCTCCACGCCCCAAATCTTTCCCTCAAAACCACATTCTTCTCTCTAGGACTCAAATCCCCTGCTTCCAGATCCAAATCACTCTCCTCAGACTCACTTCTCTCTCCCTCAGACCTAATGCTCTTCTCTGGGTCTCAGTTCCCCCCTCCTAATTCCCGCCTCCTAGCATCCAATTTCCCCTAAGCCCCAAGTCACTCATCCCCTTGGCCCCAATTTTCCCACTCGGGATTCAAATCCCCCCAAGACCTAAATCTTTATGCTCAAGACCCATGTGTCTCCCTTCACCTCAAATCCCCCCTGGACGGCTCCCCCCGCGTGTTCCCCTCACAGCTCCACCTCCGGCCGTTCGCCTCCTCCTCCGGCGCGGTCCCTCAGGCGGGCGGGGCGGGGCGGGCGCGGGGCTGAGGGCGCTCGGCGGCGGCGATGGGCGGCGGGGCTCGGGAGCTGGCCGGATACCTGGCGGGGCTCACCGGCTGGGTGTCGGCGCTGGCAGCCGCCGTGCTGCCGCAGTGGCGGCAAAGCTCGTACGCCGGGGACGCCATCATCACGGCCGTGGGGCTTCACGAGGGGCTGTGGATGAGCTGCGCCGCCCAGAGCACCGGGCAGGTTCAGTGCCGCCTGCACGACTCGCTGCTCTCCCTCGACGGTGGGTACGGGAGCCGGGCCCCGTGGGGTGAGCCCCGCTTGCTTTCCTGGGTGCAGTCCCCCTTCCTCCTCTCCGCCGGGTCTGAGCTCCCCTGGGTTCCTGAGCTGCCCTTGCCCCCTACAAGCCTGAGCCCCGCTGTGGGTTTGACCCTCTCCCATATGGCTCTGAGCCCCTCTCTGGATTTGAACCCACCTGTATAGGTTTGCACCTCATCCCAGCAGGGATGTGCCCCCTTCCCCCTGTAGATCTGAGTTTCCCTGGCCCTTCCAGGGCCCTGAGTTGCCTTCAGGTCCCAGCCCTTCTTGCCCCCACCCCTAACGTAGGTCTGACCCCTCACAGAAAAGTCTGAGTCCACTTCACTCATCCAACTGAGCTAAGTCTCAGTCTGGGTACAAGCTTCCCCCTCCATCTGTGCATCTAGGGCCACAACCTCCCCATCCCAGGACTGAGCCTCTCTTGCCCTGTGAATTCAAGACCTTTTGTGTGTCTGGGACACTCCTGGCCCCAATAGGTTTGAGCGCCAATGTGGGCATCACCTTTAGGGACCAACAGTGCCCCATGGGGACATCAAAACCTCCCACTCCGTGACTGTGCATCATCCTTTTGGCATTTGGTGACTGTCATGCTGCTCCAGGCAAGGTGTTTCCCAGCCCAGGCAGTCATGACCAGGATGAGGGCGGCAGGGAAAAAGGTCAGGGAAGGCACTGGGAGCCATGCCCTGAGCAGAGCTGAGATCTCTGTATCTGCCAAGGGGGAAGGATATGACATGGGAGCTACAAGCAAGGACAGGGTTAAGGACAGGTCCATCACCAGCATGGAATGCTGTGACCTTGCTTCCAGTGCCCTGTTGTGACCTAAGGCACCTGCTGGGAGCAGCTTTTTTTCCCCCCTTGCAGTTCACATCCAGACATCCCGAGCTCTCATGGTCATTTCTCTCCTCCTGGGTTTCTTTGGCATCATCGTGAGCGTGGTGGGCATGAAATGCACTAAAGTTGGGGAGGAGGATCCTGTCACCAAGAGCCGCATAGCTGTTGCTGGAGGTGTCCTCTTCGTTCTTTCCGGTAAGGCAGCTCCAGCCTTTGCACCYCACTGGTGCAGGAATCCTCAAACACCTTTCAGCACTGTTTGATGGAGTTCAGTGAAGGCTGGATGTCACTGACAGTCRGTGTTTGATGTCTAGTGGAACAGCTAGACAACACCCTCACTGCAGGGGCWTGRACTAGGTGATGTTTAAAGGTCCCTTCCAACTCAAAAYATTGTGATTACATGATTCTGTGCCCAGGTCTGTGCACACTGGCTGCCGTGTCATTGTATGCAACACAAGTGACCTACGAGTTCTTCAGAGAGAGCACCATCCCTATCAATGCCAGGTAAGAGCTTGAGTCAGGGAGTGCCCTKCTTCCAAATCCTGTCTTGTCCCTGCATGTCCCATTGGACCTTCCCTTGCTAATTTTGGTAAAGCATGGGATTGTGGGCTGATGTGCCCCATGGGTGGGACCTCTGACAGCCCTCATGGCCACCTTGCAGAAGATGTTCCTGATGCTGAAGCTTTAGTTGCTACCAGCTGGGACAGGGTAGTGGTGCACATGTGGAATTTCAGCCCAGGGGAGGATTAGAGGATGGGAAACGTGGGAGCTGTATCCAGCCAGCAGGAAAGATGGGGATGGAGATGGAAGAACCAAAATCTGCCTTGGTTGCTTCATCAGAGTATCGAGCATCCTATTGCCCATCTCGGTTTTTGCACCTCTGCCTCTCCCTGATGCTCCCTCACCCCTTTCACCACAGGTACGAATTTGGCTCTGCTCTCTTCGTGGGCTGGGGGGCCGCCAGCCTCTGCATGCTGGGGGGGTCCCTCCTGTGCTGCTCCTGCCCTGCCAAGGAGCGCCGAGGACAGCAATACCATCGGCAGTCACAGCCCTCCACAGCCCGGGAGTATGTCTGAGCCCTAACCCTGCCTTTCTGCAGCCCAGTGCCTCCCTCCCCTCCCAAAAACAGGCAAGACYCTGGCACTCCCACCCTGCCTGGAACCTGAATGCTCCATCAGATCTTTCTTCTCCTTCTCTTCCAGGTTTCAGCACCATTTTCGGTGCCTCTAAAACAGGTTTTAAGTGTCACAGCTCCCATATCCATCATTGCCATGTTCCCCACAGCTGGGCAGGGTGGCACCCCCAGCCCTGCAATGTGGCCAGGCCATGTCTGTCTGTCACAGGGATGCTGTGGAGGCGTTCCAGGGAGACTGATGCCAGTGCCATGGAGGCACAGAGCCAATGCCACGGGGGTGTGCTGCATAGAAGCGCTTTGTGCCATGACCATCCCTCTCCCACATCCTGTTTTCAGGAGAAAGCGGGGAGCAAAGCCAATGCTTGGTTTTCCTGGAATGAGRTTTTCACTTCTAACAGCACCAGCCYGACTWGGGGCTCAAGCCTCCCCATGCCCCACTCTTGGCAGAGRGATGCTTTCAGGGTGCAGCATTCCCCTGCCTCACTGCTACAGAAAAGCAACATTTTTTAAATGATTTTTAATTATTATTGATTCCTGCCTGGAGGCCAGTTGTTYCAGCTGAGCTCTGCCAGCCCAAACCTGCCTTGGGCTCGCTCCTACCCAGGACCAGACTGTGCCTTGTTAAACAAGAATAAATGGGTTTGGGCCAATTAAAGCAGCAAAAAAGGGCTCTGGACACAATGGATTTGTTTTTATTTTTGGTACCCAACACAACTATTTTGAGTGGCAGATGGACAGAGYCCTGAATTTTGGTGCCTCCTCCCTGCTGGGTCCAAATCCCTCTTCCCCACCAGGATCCCCTAGAGCAGACAGGGAAGGCTGTAAACACAACCTGCTAATTGCCTCCACCTCTTTGTACCTCTTTTCCACCGCTGCTAATTGCTTTGAAATAGCCAAAGCTCCAATTTCCTCTAAATCCCTCAACCTCTCTGTACTCCATCCCTCCAGCCCTACTGCAGGTGTTGTGCCAGCCAACCCAAAGGAAAGGACACTGGAAATTATCCAAACAGTTTAATCTATTTTTTAATGATTTTATTGTTAACCCAAATATGAAGACAGAGCTGATTTTTAAAATTTTATTTTGTTCTGTTTTCTTTTGTTTTCCTCATTTTTTTTTTTATTTTGCTCTGGTTTATTTTAATTTGCACTATTTTATTTTATTTTACTCTACTTTCTAATCCTCTGTTTTATTTTGCTCTATTTTATTTTACTCTATTTTTCTCCATTTTATTTCCTTTTGCACTATTTGATGTTGTGCCCATGCTCTGGTCTGGGTCTCTGGCTATGCTGGAGGAGAAGCAATGCTATTTTTCCCCCAGAGGGTGATTTCTCTCTTTCTCCCTGGCATTAAGTGCCTCTTTCTCTTTTAAATTGCAGCCCCTCTGTAAAACTGTGTCCTGCACCCCTCAGGGGAGAGCAGTGCTTCTAGGATGGCATCACCCATGAGGTGCTGGACCCAGATTTTGGGGTTCTCCTCCAAAAACAACAACCAAAAGTCACTGCTGTGAAGATTGAAAAGGAACCTTGTGCTTTAAAACCAAAGAAACAAACAAACAAAAAAAAAAAGAACAAAAAACCCCCAAAACCAACTAAAAAGGCCTTTTTATATTTCAGTGTAAAGAATGATTTTATTCTATTAATATAAATTCCACTAACTTTTCCATGGGATGCATGGCCTTGGAAATGGGACAGGTGGAGACTTTTAAATGCTTTTTTTTTTGTTCTTTTGCTGTTGGTACTAAAAATTGTGACTCGGTRGTATTAAAATATTTTCAATCATGGGCATCGTTCTGGAATTGTCTCTTTGATCTCCCCTCACTCCCCATCTGGACAATCCCCGCCAGTGACTCCAGTGCTGGGTCACAGCCACTTCTGCAGTGTGGCAGGAGCCTCTACCCCATCCTGAACTGTTCTTGCCCTTCTCACAAATATCTTGAGTCTTTTGACACGTTGCTCTCAAAGGAGGGGATGTGGCCTTAAAAAGTCTTAATTTAAGGTTAACCCCGTGAGAATCCAGCTTGGCCCTTCGACAAGTCTTTTCCCAAGGCTGAAATGCCACCAGCATCTTCCACTTATGGACTCTCTTATGGACTTTCACAGCTGAACTCTCCCTGTTTTCTCACATTTCCCATGATTTCAGAGCTGAGTTTGCCTAATGGCATACTTTGCTAATTTAAGTAGATTTTTGCACCCCTATGCAGGGGCATGACCCCTGCTGTGCATGTTTTTCTTCAGAGATCATGTTTTCCATCCAGGCTTTTGCATGGCTCCTGTGTCATCTTAACGTCCTCGTCCTGTCCCCTGCACCTGGTCCACAAATACATCCYATCCCACCTCAAATCCAAGGATTTGCTGTCCTTGGTGGCTGTTGTGACATCTCCAAGATTCACCTGAAGGCTCCCTGAAGATGGATACCCAGGCTGGAAGCACATCAAAGAGAAAGATCTGACTTTGTTCACAGTGCAGGCAGGCTAAAACGGAGTTCTCCCTTTCCAACACACATCTTTTGGTCTTCAACCAGTTTGATGAGCAATATTGAGGTTTCTGGTCATACCTCTTGCTTYCAGCCAAACCACCCAGAAATAATAGTCATTTTTAAATAGGAAGAAATGAGGGAAAAGAAAAAATGAGCCCCACACAAATATGTGCAGAGGGGCTTTTGTCACACCTCTAAGACATGGCTGTTGTAATTTGGTGGTGTTTTTAATAATTCTTATTCACTGTCCTGCCCCAGCAGTATCTACTGAGTCCTTTCTAGTTCTCACAGATTATTCCATTAAAAAAAAAAAACAAACATCTTTTTTTCTCTTTCAGTCACAGCAGGTTTTTTAGTACAATAAAGTGCTAAAGTTCAAGATTTGTGTCTTCTCAGCACTTTTTAACACATGGTTTTGACAAACCTCATGGCATTCAAGATCTGATTTTCACTGTCATTAACCTGAGAAAGGAGCTTAATTATTTGACTTCTGCTAGTTCTGCTCCTCTACCTACATCTTTTCACCTCCAAAAAGGTTTCATTTGGATTGACAAGGCAGATTAGTCTGATATAGCATAAACTGAGTGTTTAGATGAGCAGAAGGTATGCATAAACCTATTTTATATGTGTTGCCAAGACCATGGAGCTAGTTTTGTGTCACTTGGAATCACACAGTATTTCATGTGTCACAAATGTCCAAGAACCATAAATTCCTGAGCTGTAAAGGTTGCAAAATGAATGTTCACAAACCCTTCTGAAAATTTTTTGGCCCTAATTTACTGCTACATGCCAAAGCATTGGACCTGCCCGTGTGCCAGAATTCTGGGAAAACAGGATAACTCAAAACCCCAGGAATCTCACACATCAGGCACCTGGGGGTCTCTGCAGGGCTGAAGTTTGAGGATTTGCCAAGATTGGTGCTTTGCCAAAATACCCACAGCAAAATGCTGCAGAGGATTATCTAGACGGGAAAAAAGCCACAACAAAAACCAAACCCACCCTAAAAACTCGAGTGCACCTCAACTATGATCCACAAAATGGAAATATGGGTATTTTCTGTGGGTCTGGGAGATTAGGGTGAGCGATGGCTGAGCCACAAGGCACAGCTGAGCCCAAGGATGCTCAGAGGACCTGCCACACAGATCCTGTGTAATCCCCAAAYAGTAGGAGGAGGGTAGGGAACAAACCTGAAGTTTTTAGGGCAGCTCTGAGTGCCAGACTGCTGGGGTGCTGCTACCCAGGGTTACAGGCACCACCTTGGGAGCTGACCAGACATGGTACCTGAGCCATCACCACTGCCGTGGTTTTCACTTGTTTTCTGCTTAATGGGGAAAAAATAAGGATCTTAATTACCAGACAAAGAGGTTCATTATCAGCCTGCCATTCCAGCTTCTTTCTTCAGCCCCTTCCAACCCTCTCTTGTACCATTCCTGGATCTTAGGYCACTCCAGTGTCTTTAGGCCACTCATTCTTAGGCAGTAATTGAAAGGTCTAATTAAAAAACAGGGGCTATTTGCCCAGGACACAGAGTCCACCACCTGGGGAGAGCTCCCAGCAGGTTTCCACAGGTTTCCCCATGTGACATTTTTGGGGAGGCTCCATTCCCAGCCTATGACTGCTCTAACCACAGGGATGCCCATCATGTCTCAGAGCACAAAGCCCAGCTGCTGTACCTAGGACAAACCTTAAATAGCCCAGCACAGGCTCCAGTCAGTGCTGCGTGTCCCTGACTCCATCAGATGAGTCAGGATCCAATCCCATCGGCACTTAAAAGCCTTCCAAACCCACATTCCTATCCCAAATCATCAGCAACAAAGAGATTCTGTCATCATCCCACTGCAACAAGGATGAGCCTGTGGTGAAGGTAATACTCTTCTGTGAATCCTTTTTATTATCAACAAGGTTTAGAGCTGATTTTTCCCAGCACTAAGAATTTCTTTCTCTTCCTTTTTTCTTGTTCATATAACTGAAGTGGCTGAACAGATTTTCTTCCAAGGCACCAAAACAGCTGGGGTCTAGCAGAAACAAATAAGGTTCTGGAGAGTTAGCTCAGAAGGGAGYCTGGGGAATTTGAAAAAAAATACTGTAAATTGGGGTCTAAGCTGGTGGAAGTGCTCAGAGTTGATGGGAGAGTGATGCCTCTACTCCCAGTGAGATCCCAAGAGGGGTGTGGAGGGAGATGTGGCACACTGGGTGGGGACCCTCCTTCTCCCCTTTGTCCCATAGGATGCCTTTGCCATTCCAGGGTGGGCAGCCTTTGGCTGGAGGCACCAAACCTGGTGATGACAGAGTAACCACCCATGTAGCTCAGAAACTCTTCTGGTCTTGCTAATTAAGGTATTTGTATGAACCCSTGTCCAAAGGGCTGTGGCAGTGGTTGCAACTTGAGGCAGTAAAATATATGGCATTTTGGGTTGCAGAATATGACAAAGTGAGATTCCWGCCCAGGGTTTGCAGACACGATGTCCCCTGCTCATACCTTGGGCATAGCTCCTCTCTCTCTATCCCTTAATCTAGGGATGGAAAACATCCATCTAGGAAAACAAATGGTCCCATCCCTYCTGTTCTGTGGAAAGCTTTAATAGCTCCTCAGGGCACCCACATCAGGCCCCAGCAGCCTTTGTCCTGCTTGGAATGGGAGATAYTTYTTTGGGCTTGTGCTTAAGGTTAGGRCACCTCCATGGAACACTTGCTTGTGCTYCAAGCTGGATGTTCAACACCTAATAGCTTTTCTTGGAGTAAAAAACAAAAGCAAAAAAAAGGCAGAGGATGTACCCATCAAGTCATATGGCAGGGATGGAGGTCTCTAGAGGTTTACTGGAGATGTGCTGAGGTCACAGGTTTTTGTAGCAGCAGTTATTTAACAGTGGTTTCCAGCAGCTCTTGATTTCCAAAGGGCAAGTACTGATGATTGGCAGCTTCTATTTGGAAGAGAGGAAACCAATGTGGGAATGTCTCCACTATGAAATGGCTGAGTCCCTARAGGCTCTCTTTACATGTAAACCTGGTGGGCCAGCCTTGGCTGAGGCTATTAGAGCATTTTGACAGCAGACAGCACCATGAGATGGGGCTCGGAAATCCAGAGAATGCCTGGCCTTGGTGGCACTTTGTCCTTGGAAGATCTGATGTCTGGAAGTAGCCAGAGCCGAGCTGGTGAACATCTCTGTGCTTTTGCAGGTCACCCCATGAGTGCAGCTCTGCAGGTGACAGCATTTGGGCTCGCCCTTCTCTCGACATTCTTCCTACTCCTGGCTACGTGCACAGACTGCTGGATGGTCAACGCTGATGACAGCCTGGAGGTGAGCAGAGCAAACACCTGGAAGGTGAGCAGAGTAGCCACCTTTAAGGTGAGCAGAGCAACCATCATCCTCAAGGTGAGCAGCTGAGAGCAAGGTGSGTGCCTTGCCATCCATGAGGTTGCACCGTGTTTCCACAGGCTTGGAAAGGGGACGTGGTGGGACAAACCATGAAGAATTAGAGGACTATAGAGATAGAGAGATGGTACAGGAGAAAACATAGAGCAGGTATAGGCAGGGAGTCACCAGGTCACACAGACACGTCCAGGTGTAGTGGTGGGAGCCTGAAATCTGCCCTGCTGGGCTGGGAGATCCCTGGGAAGCTGGGGAGACTGTGGTGCTTTTTGCATGAGTGCCTTTCTCCTGCTTCCAGGTAAGTCACAAATGCCGGGGCCTTTGGAGGGAGTGTGTCACCAACATGCAGGAYGGGGTCAGGACCTGCGACCAGTATGACTCCATTCTGGCTGACCATCCAGGTGAGTTGACCTGGCCTGGAGGCATTTTTTAAGTTCACAGCTTAGTGTCTTCTTGAAAGGGAAGATGGATAGTGATTTTCAYTGCAGCCAGCTGCCCTTTGTCCGTCAGCCACAGCAGCCTAGGGCTGTTCTCCTGCCCCAATAGCCTGGCCTGGGCAGAAGCTAGGGGTTCAGCTAGACCTGCCATGGGGTAATCCAGCAGGAAAGAGATTGTGAAGTTGTGCCACCTCACAACAAACATGTTCTGGCATGTGGAGCCTGAGGTCAGCAATCCACCATGCTGCAAGCAGAGAGACTGTTGTCACTGGCCAAGGACTCATGCCCACTGCTCAGGGACAGTCACATCAGGRTAGGGACAGTTCTTCTGGCCTGCACAGGGCACACCAAACACTGCACAGAGAACCCTTGCGTTGGGTCATGACATGGAACAACACAGATTCAGGCAGTGGAGAAGGRAAGTAGTCAGTATGGACTAAGTGGTGCTATCACCTTGCTCTAGGGAGGAGGAAGCTTTGCAGGGCACAGTCACATCCCAGMTGGTGATGTGATCCATGCCAGCTCTTTTTCACTAGTATATTGAYATTTGCTGTTCAAAACACTTTCTACACAACTTGGAGGAAGAAACTGCGGACAGCAGTGGTGTCTGCTCAAGAATGTCTTGAGCAGGTGACCACATACCTGATGGGTTGCTGATGGGTATACCTTGAGTTGTTTGGTTTCTTGAGCTGGTCTAATCATGGGTTTAARTCCTTAAGTTTCTGATGAGCTTGTTGAGCACCTTCCCTTGGCCAATGGCAGARATGGGGTTGGTGGGTTCCAGTGTGATGGCCACTGGTGAGCTGGATGACTCTAATAGGAACGTGGGTAGAAATCTGGAGTGGAGAGACCTGTTCCATTGATTATTCCTCATTTCCATTTCTGGTTGTTTTTAATTTCCCTGCCCAGTGAAGATCGTGGTGACACGGACCCTGATGATCACAGCAGATCTCCTGGCTGGCCTGGCTTTGGCTGTGCTGATCCTCGGGCTCGACTGCATCACTTTCCTCAAGGAAGAYCCTTGTGTCAAGCTGAAGATGTGCTATGGAGCTGGAGTCATACTTGGTGCTGGGAGTGCGTGGYGGGGAGAGCTTAGGAGCAGACAGACCTCATGTCCCACAGGGAGCTGGGGTGCAGGAGCTAGCAGCACCCCCTCAGCTGGGCCTTGGGGAGTATGGTGGGTTGTATCATTTTATCATTTTTTAACAAGCCCCATTCCTCCTAGGCATCCTGGGACTCATAGGCTCCATGTGGTATGCAGTGGATGTCTACGTGGAGAGGGCCATGTTGGTGTCACACAATATATTCCTGGGAGTCCACTACGACTTTGGGTGGTCGTGCTGGCTGGGGATGGCTGGCTCCACTGGCTGCTTTGTGGCATCTGTCCTGCTGACCTGCTGCCTCTATGCCTGCACAGGTCAGTCTGCCTCATTCCACCCCTATCATCCTATCTCAAATAGCTTTTTGCCCTGCAGGGATATGGGGTGAAGGATAAGCTCAGCAGTACAGGGGCTTCTTGCAGAGTCCAGCCCAACCAAGGGGAGCCCCTTTGTGCCTGGCCTGTTCCCTTGACTGGGGAGGTGATGTAAGGCAGAACAGGGCTGATGAGGGGCGCATAAATAACCCTGTAAGGGCATGGAGAGGGTGCATCCATATCTGTGGGCCTCCAAGTCCTGGTGAAGGTGTGTTTCAAAGATGATGTTCAGAGATGTTTACTCAAAGCAGTAGCTGTGCTGRAGCTGAATCCCTGTCATCAGCCAAAACCTGAGCCAGTGGCTGCAGGGATGTGCTGGTTGAAATCCAGCCCCAGCATCAGGGACATTGGGCAGGTGATGCCTCCCCAGAAATGTCCAATCCTTATGCCTGGTCCCATGGGATGTAAATTAACCCTGCTGGCTGTCCAGGTTCACTTTTCCTGCCATGTCCCCATGCTGTGGCAGCCACAAGTCACCCTGCAACTGCTGGCCATGACACAACCCCAACTCTTTCCTGGCAGCCCCCAGCAGCCGCTGCCAGCCCCAGAGGCATCTCCAGCCGCGGGGCCGAACAGCCACCAGCAAGATGTACGCCATGGATTCCCGTGTGTGATGGCCACTGGCACCTCCTGCACCCAGCCCCAATGTGGGGTGCTCTCCCTGCCAGTCTGAGACCCATTAAAGCATCAGTAACTCTACTGAGACATTTCTGCAGCTGCTTCCAGGATTCCATACAGCCAGATGGCTGCTAAAAGTGAAGGTACTGCAGCAGTCAGCCAGGGAAGGGTATTTTCCCCACTTCCAGCCAGGTTTCATGAAAGTAAATCCCCGAGAAGTGTTTCTTTAAGAAAAGATGCCCCCGTTCCACGGGAAAGCTGTCAGGACACTGGGGGCAGAGTAGCTACTCTGACATTGCAACGCCCGTACTTTTCAGCAGCAAATCTTTTCTGCACAGAGCAACACTGACTCCATGTGGCTGGTAGCCCTGGTCCCTCCCACACCAGCCCCACTGGAAACCTTCCCTGGGCTTGGACACAGGGTAGCACAGGATTTGTGCTCAAAAACTGGGTAAAACAAGGAACGCTTCAGTTATGAGTGTTTTCATCATCAAGGGGGGGGATCATCAAGGAACACCAAAGCCACACACACCAGACACAAGGAGAGTCAGTCTGAACCCTCATGGAGGTGCTCCACCTGCAGTGAAGTTTTTAAGTTCACACAAAATGGGAATTCTGTTTCTGCACTTGCAAACCATTATATAAACAAGCCAGAACCTGAAGCCACCACCAACTCAATCCCCACCATCCTCAATTACTGAATTCTGGTTTTGGTCTCATTCCCTAACTTCTCACCCCAAGCACAAGACACAGACACCATCGCAGCACAGGGAAGCCAAGGAGAATCTCCCCAGCACTGTCACCTGGAAAGGCAGGCAGCAGGTCGGGCCCCAGGCCTGTGCAGGTGATGCTGCAGTGCCCAAAACATACAGGTGTGAAGAGATTCACAGTCTCACTCCTGCAGCCCAGCCAGACTGCAAAGCCCCAGCATCTGAAACCCAGAGGAGCTGCCAAGGGTCCTCTCGAGCCATCTGCACCCTCACATAAAGCCAAAAGGCAGCAAAGCTGTTGTTTATTGCAGATTCTCATGCTTTTGCTAGATGGCATGTCCAGGGCCAATCTGACCCTGTCATCAGCAGTAACCCAGGGATCTGGGAAAGGAGGAAATCTGAACCAAGTGACAGGAATAAGGAGCAGAGATGAGATTTTGCTATCAGACAGCAGTGTCTGGAGGACAGGATGCTCACAGATGGCACAGCCAGGGGATGGGCAGTGTGGGAGCATTACAAAGTGCTTGAAGAGAGCAAAGCCTGGAGCACTCGGACTGTTGGGACACATGGGATGGTTGGGACACTGGTGCCTACAGGAAAATGATTAAGAGCMCAGAGCTCACTCGTATGTAGAAAGGTCCCAAAAGCTGCCCTTGGACAGCCACCCCCTCCTGCAGGTGTTCTGCAGTGGCTCTAAGGGTGTGATCAGAGCATGGCATGGCTGGGCTGAGACAAGGGTGAGTCCAGTGCTGAGGGGGCAGCATGTCCTCAGCAGGCTCTCACCATGGCACTGGGACACAGCCAGAGCCACTTTTAGCATAAGGCACAGTTCTCCACGCTTCTGCACCCCTGTTCTCTGAACAGGTGGCTCTGCAGCACACTCATGGGCAATTGTGCTACAGCCCCCCTGGGATGAGTTCAGAACCTGGCACAAGTTGCCCAGAARAGCCRTGGCTGCCCCACCCCTGAAGTGTTCATGYCAGGCTGGACAGGGCAYGGAGCAACSTGGGACAGTGGAAGGTGTCCCTGCCCCTCACCCGAGTATGGGATGAGRTGAGCTTTAARGTTCCTTCAACCTAAACCAGTCTGGGATTCTATCATTTTTGGGGTTTTTTGKTTTTTTTTAAGCACCCTCACAGCACCTCAGCTCTGCAARTGCTGTAGTCCAGCAAGGGCCCCACCAAGCTGCTCCACAAACAGCTCTTGGAAACGCAGTGGGCTACTAGCAGACACTCCCATCCCTCTGTGCCTGCCCCTCCTTCTCCAGTGTGACACAACTGCATCTTCATTGGCTTTTGTACTTTCATTTTTCTGTGTTTTACCCTACGAGCCTGTATGCCTAAAGAGTAAGGCAGTAATTTTTTCCCCAAACCTTCTATGAATATTTAACTTGAAACCCTTTCATGCAAAAGTGGGTTTAAAACACCCCAAGCACACATGGTAACTCTTTAAGACCTTTATTAACAGATGCTTGCAGTTTGACTTGAAAAAATCAGGCGTATATTCCATACAAATTAAAAATGAGGTTCTTAAAAATCTCAACTTGACCAGATATGAAACAATTTACAAACTTTTAAAGGTATATTGAGAAAAAACAGGCTTTTAAAAAACGTGTTTATCATTTCCAAAAAGAGAATTCTTTAGGTAAAAATAATAAAAACCCCATGCTGCATAGATAATGCAGATAGTTCTAGTAATCTGGTCAACAGCAAAAAGCAAGCACTTAAGGTCTTCAGTTCCAATTCTTTTGTTCATTTCTTATTGCTGGAATTTCATTTTCTTCTTCATTTCTTAAAGTCTTTTCTTTGATGACTAAACTGAAAAAGAAAAAGAAAAGGCTGATCAGGCACGGGACAAGAGGGTTATAGGGGTGCTTTGTGTACCAAGACTCACCTGCAAATCAAAAATTCACCTTAAGCTGCCTGTCAGTTCACAGGACAACCCTCACCAGCTACTGTTCTTTGTCAGCCCCCCCTAGCAACCACACCAGCCACCTTCCTGCAGGACCAATGCCATGGACTCGAGAGAGCAGCCATCAATTTAAACCCAAAGGGACTCCTCCAGTCATGGGGAGGGCTGCTTCCACARGGCTCTGCTGACATTTGGCCACTGCCCAGAGCACAGAAACTAAACCCAATATTCTCAAATGCTCGAGACACCCGAGGAACCAAGGTGCCATTGCGGTATCCTTTTGAAGCCTATGATTTAAGAATTCAACCAGGAGGTGTTGACCATCAAGATGAATACCAGGATACAACAAATATTCACTGCAGCAAGGCCTGGACAGGGACTGAACGATCCATCTGCAAGTGAAATATGAAGTTCACTTGAGCCCATGCAGAGCGAGTCCCCAAGCTCCCAAAGCTGAGATGCTGCAGCTGCTGCTGATACCGAGCTGTTCTCCCAGCCCAACTCCTGYGGCCCCTGTCCATCCCATCAATGGGACCACTCAGTCTGCTCCCASCACAGCCTAAATGCCTCTTCCACTTTCTTGCCCTCCAGGTAATSAGCAAGGGACAAAAGGAATAGGATACACACATGGGTGAGAGGCAATGCAGAACAAGTAGAATCCYAGCAGTGAAAATACTCCTGTATCAGCAGAACTGTCCCTCAGAAATCATCACCAAACAAACCCCAAACACAGCCAGGTTCCCTCACAACTAACCCAGCCTTTGGCCCCTGCCCTGCACACAACCCWCCCAAGCACATACCTCAGCACTGCAACTACAGCTCCCACATGCTCTGACAAAAGCACCACTTCTAGTTTTTTCCAGCACTTTGATTAAGATAAAAAGCGGCTCCTGAGACACTCCTAATTCTGCATCAACTTTGCAGACCTGGATGCCAAGGTCTCAGTGCCATCCACCTCCCTGTGGGGACTCRGGCATTGATGGAGCTTGGTAAATCCCAGCACGTGCTTCTCCTAACTACTTTTAAGTCTTTACACTTGTTCTACTTCAATCTCTGGGTGAGCAGAGACTGCTGTAACCCTGAACTAGGGAACACAGGCAAGATTTAAAGTGTAACAGTATTCCATCAATGGCAATTAAAGATAGTAACTAAGTCCTCCAAACTAGTCAGCACTGACACAACAAAGCYTCACAGTTCCATTCTGCAGGCACTCACAGATGAGTTACAGCATGCATGGGCAAGAAGAGTCCAAACCTTGTAAAGCACAAATTACAAGAAAGCAGCAAAAGAAAAAAGTCAGCAAACAGCATCCCCAGGCCCCTGGTCACGCACCCGGATGATGGTAGAGATGTTAAGCCGGTATTTACTCAGCCCCGCCCTGCTCAGCCTCGGGAGCGGACGTGTTCTCAGCTGGTGGTTCGGCTGTCTTCGTCTCTTTGCCATCTTGTGGTTTAGGGTTCTCTGGGCGTCTGCGTCGGTAGTTGAAGTTACGGCGGTACCGACGTTGAGGTGGCTGCTGACTTTGGGTTTCATCCCCTTGGTTCTCTTTATCTTCTTCATTCCCATCCTCTCTAGGCTGTCTTTGACGAGGAGGACCCCTGAAAGTCAAGCTAGGCTTTAACCATGCAGCACCTGAGCATTGCCATGTCCTGGCTCTGTTGCTGAACAAGGCTAAAACCAGCAGCTGATGTGCAGCATACCTGCGAAATCTTGGTCTGTAACCCCGGTACATGTTTTGCCTGACTGGTCTGCCGTCTCCTGCACCCTGGTTGTCAGCACCCTGCAAGACATCAGGCCACAGACCCCCTCAGCCCCAAGCAGAAATGTGCTAACATCACAGCTCATCACACTTGAGGAAGAAGTTGGAAAGGTGTCAGTTCAGTCATAGTGGGCAGCAGTCCTAAAGAATAGAGGTGCACACAATTGCAAATCCTCCATTAAGCATATAAATTGAAACACTGTTTTAGGAAGCTGTAACATAAAGACCTTCAGATTCATGTTACTGCCACACCTTACCAAAATTATCTGGAGTACCTACAAAAACTGTCAAAAGGTGCATCCCATCACCCTGCTCCAAAGCAAGCAAGCCCATTTAGCATCATGTGTCAGGCAAATGTTACCTCCACTATCTCTCCCTGCACGGGAGGGTTGGTATATTGTGGACGACGCCCGTAGGGCCTACGCATATAGTAAGGTGGGTACCGCCGCCTGCGATAGGGACGGCGTTGCTGGGCTTGACCTTCTGGTATGTTCTCTGCTCCTTCGTTCTTTTCCCCACTCTCACTGTTCTGGTAGTTTTGCTGGTAGTTGCGTGGAGGACCCCTACGACGTGGATATCGTCTGTAATGGTTACGATCTGCTGCGTATTTACTGCCCTGCACTGGAACTCCACCAGGTCCTGTAACGTTGGCTGCCTCCGCACCCTAAAGAGCGGAGACAGGATTAGGGAAACAGTCACCATCCCACCAGCRACAGCACAACAGTCTAACACCGAGCAATGATTTACATCCACATTGTGAAGCAATGAAAAACCATTCACCTCCTTGGATGTCATCAGGCATCAACTCAAACCACAGGCACCACACCAAAGCCTGCAGTCTGAGTTTTCCATGTGCGCTCTGACACCCGAGAGATGYGTTTACCTTTTCTCCCTCAACCACATCAAACTCCACGGTCTCTCCATCTCCTACGCTGCGGAGGTACTTCCTGGGGTTATTCTTCTTTATGGCAGTCTAACAACACAACAGTGCAGGCACAGCGTAAGAATACAAAGGAAGACTTTTTTTTGAAGATTACTAAATATTTAAATTCTTTATCTTGGAGAAAGGCCTGTACTCCTGAAAAAGTAACTGAATCATTGGGAAAAGTCATAAAATGTACCTGTATTATATTGTGGACTATTTGAAATGCACAACTTTACCATTAACTAGAAGCACTTGCCAAAATGCTGCCTCCTGGCTAAAAAAACAGTTTGAAAACAAAGAGGAAAACTCCCACACCACACACTGGCCATAGGATTATTAATCAGAGTTTAGGATTCAACATACCTAGCTGTTCTCCCAGCCCAACTCCTGCGGCCCCTGTTATAGTTATACAGTCCTCTTAAGTGCATACACCAATATATCAGCCTTTCCAATTACCCTCTTGCATTTGCTGCCCTCCATTATTTCCCACACCACCACAGGACACAGCAGCTTCTGTGTTTCATCCTCTGTAAACACAACAATGGCCAGGTATAAAGACATTTCTTTCACTGAGGCTTCCAACATCATAGCTTCTACCACAGGACCAATCAATTAATCCTATACTGCACATCAAGGATTGGCCTTTCCCAGGTGCCAGCACCAGAAAAATCCTATCAGTGGGCACCTGATGAATAACATTACTAGAACAGACTCCATTTCTGGGGCTCTGCAGTACTGGATGTCATCTTCAACAGATGAGTTAATATTTGATACACACCGTGCTCAGCCACGTATTGTTTCTCAAACACTTTAACTGAACAGCAATGTAAGTGTAACAACTTTAACAAAAAATACCTGCCACACAATTTGATTAGATTTTTCCCCCTAAATGGAACAAAATCAATGGAAAAACAAGCCCACAAGTCTCAGTCTAAAGAACATTGATTTTAGGGAAAGCCTTATTACAACAGCAKCCAGTCCAACATCTTTTTGTGATACCTGAGCTATGCGACAGATGGAGAAAAGCATACACAACTAGAACTTCTCAAATAAGCTGATTCTTTCAGATTAGACTCCTGTAACTGTTTTATTGTAAATAATATTATACTAGAACAAATCTTTACCAAACTGTGATTTCAGAAACRTGGACAGTAGCTACATGACAAGTCCTATAACACAACCAGTAAGTCAAGGTCACTCACAGGTGACTCTACTTGAAATCGGGTCTGAAAGCTTCCCCTCAGGGTATGTATAACCTCTCACAAACCAGTACCTCTAATTTGTAATTTAGACAAAGAACAAGCAAGAAGCTCAGAAATGATAAACACAAAACACTTTCCAGGTGTTGCTTTTCCCTTCCTTTATGTTAACATCAGCAGCACATCCCCTAACTCAAGACAAAAGAATGATCCATAGACTCCTAAATGCCAGAAATAAACCAGGCTCCACTAAGAATTCTTTATGGGCTGCTTACTGATGAGATCCTGAGTCAGAATGGGCAAAAAACAAATTGTTGATCACAGCCTTGCAATTTAGACATAGAATTAAACTAACAAACTCGCTCCATGAAATAAGACACAGGTGTGGTGTGCAGTCTTGGGCTATTTTCCAGAGGTTTACCTGCTTGCCAAACATTGTATCTAAGGATRCATATCAGTTAAATTGAAAAGCCCCTATCAAAATGTTTTCATCTATAACTGAAAGCCTAGAGCAATAAAATTTATTAATTTTGCCTCAAAAAAAAGCTTCATTGGCACTTAATCTCTATTATAGCTCAATTAATTTCTCTCACTSCTGCAAGCTTTTCACTTAACTTTATTTCCAGATGCTTCTTAACTACTGTATGAATCCACAAGATCACTGGACTCCCAAGTAGTTATCCCCAAGTTCACACTGGCAGACAATGCAATTCTCATCAATGTCCATCACCGTACACCATCAGCCCACTCAGCCCTCTGTACATCATTTGGACATGCAAAAGCCTGAAGTGGAAACAAGCTCTACTTGCAATGCAACAGAGAATCAATTGGTTGTGTTCAAGCAACAGTGAAAATGCAAGGCTATTCCACACCTTCAATCCTACTTAAATGGCTCATGCTCAGTCAAATTCTGAGAGGGGATATGTTTCAGTTTCAAGGAAATCTTACCTGATGGACAAACACATCTTCCTTGGTGTCATTCCTGCAAGACAACAGGAAATTGAAATTTGTGAATGAAATGCACAGTAAATTAAAAATTCAGTTGTTTGATATGGAGTCAAAATGCAGATCTATAATAACAGGCTTTGAGCATCAGCCTCACTCCTCAACCTGCTCTGAACTAGTTCCTACCAGCTTACCGTGTGTAGAAAAGACATCAGCAGGAAGCTTACACAAAGTGCAAAGCACATGGTGAGGTTTAGTAAGGCACACTCCTCCTCACTCCTGTTAACACACCCCTCTATCCTTTACATCCCATCAACAGAGACATTTGAACACCTGACAGTGACCACTCACTTCCTCCCCACAGTGCTCTGCAGGAGACTGGCTACTGCAGCTTTTGGAAGCAGCTCTGTCCCCTTACCACTGGAGCCTCATATCCCACAGCCTCAAGGTTTCCCTTATCTGAGGAAAGGCATCACCAGCTGCTTGTGAAGGCAGCAGGGCTGGTCAAGCCTCTGTCTTCCCTCTCAAGAAACAGAAGAGCAGCTCAGGTCTGTATCTACAAGTACCCAGGGGCATCCATTCTTCAGCATGATCCTGGCAGAGCTTCTGCAACTGCCATGAGCCTGAACAAACACAGCCCAGTACCAGCTTCAGTCAGAAGTTTCTATTCTGCACTAAAGAGGTACAACAGAGATATCCTTGGGCTGGTTAGAGCTGCAAAAGCCACCTCCCCCACTCCTGAGGCACAGGCATCCCAGTTCCCATCACACCAACTCACCTTCTCTGCCGTGTTAGTTTCATTACTGCATGAAACAGTTTGAATCAACAGGAAAGTGGCTTTTATTTCCTAGAAAGACTTGCTAAAGACGTAAGTAAGCTTGTRTGAAAATGTCCTCTGAACTAGAGAGCTCATAGCTAGTGGTAACAGAACACTTGGGTTGGTTTTTAGCAAGACAAAGSCAGGTGCTCCTCACCCCAGCTTTAAAAACTGAGAATTGACAAAACTTTTTCCAGAAACTATCCAAGYTATATAGYTAGACATGTTCTGTYAGATAGTTCTCTTAGACATGACCAGTAAAAGTCCTCTTGTTCTGTCTTGAAATTGATGCCTACAGGCTTCAAAAGTTACTGGGGAAAGGCAGCAGAGCAGAGCCACTCTGACCTCATCTCCAAAGCACCATGATGCAGAACCCAGAAGGCCTTGCAAAGCCAAAGCTGAAAGGCTCTTCTTCAAAACACAATGTCCAAAAGATGAAAACCTTCACATGAGCATAGTAACATGTCTCTAGTAAAAATGCTGAGCATCTTAATTCACCCTCTGATGAAAAACAGTGGTAGGAAATGCTCATCCACAAGCGTGGACATCTTGTACTTTTGCCCAAGTTGAATTTTGGGCAACCAGACCAGATAGTTGTTTTAAAGTCCTTTTGCAGAGCAGTTTCCATTCAAGAGGACATCAGAGTTTTGGCCCAGCAAGTGACTGGGTCATACAGAGCTCACAGAGTCAAGTGAAAAACACACCAGGCCATTTYACAGTCTAGTGCCACTAGCCACACCACTCCCAATGCGGTTTCCCAGCAAGCACATCTGGAAGCAGCAAGCAGGCTGTCATGTGGATGATGAACAGCACAATCATCATTTTCTCACCGAAAATTTGGAAGCTTACAAGAGAAACACTCATTCTAAAGGTTGAACAAATCATTTAACTCATCTTTGCACTAAGCCTCTCCTCCATTCACTTCTTTTATCCATAAAAATATATTTTAAAAAGGCAATCAGACAAGTAGACAGACCAAGAAGATGCCAAGTCGAGCCAGGCACCAAATACCATGCGATACAGTGCAGCTCCAGTTGTGGTACAGACCAAGCCAGTGGCTTTTGCATACCCACTTGTTACTTTRGCCAACATGAGAAACAATCATCAAAAACGCAGAATTCAAACTCCTATTTTGGAACAGAATCGCACTTCCAACATTAAATGCACAAAAAAAAAATACCTGAAGTCAGCAGGTACCTACATCAAAGCTGATTTCAGTTCCAAAGCTCATTTTATCTGCAAGCAGACCGGGCTAAAGCAGAGCCATGCAAGGGGCAGAGGCTCCTGCACAGCTTCCCTGCAACCAGGCAAAGATTCCAGAGCTGAGGAAATGTCCTCCCCTTCAGTTACCAGGCTCTAATCTCTTGATAATACGAGATCATGCTGGGTTTCTCATTACAAATGGCAACCTCAGGGATTAAACAGCTGCCAAAGTAATGACTGGGGAAGCCACTCGGATGTCTTAACTAGCTGCTGCTGCTGCTTCCTCACTTGAGTGACATCACTAAGCATTTCCACTACTGAGGGAACAGGAAAAGCCTTCCCTCGAGGTGGGGTTTGTGGCTGGGACTTGAGAGGCGTTTCCAAAGCCAAAGACAAGACAGCTCCCGGCACTGGTGACTGCACAACACTGGAGTGAACAGTACTTCAGAACTGCCCAACAGAAATTGGGCAGACTGGGAGGCAAATTGGTAAAGGCTGCAGACACTAAAGTAATAGGCAGTTCAAAAAGGCAGTGTTTAAACCAAACACAAACAAAAGGTCCAATAAAAACACTACAATTACTGCCCTAAAGGGGAGATTCCCCAGTTKCCAGCCACATTCTGAGACTGGGCAYCAAAGGAGACAGCTCTGGCAACACACCTGGGAGGCCCCGCTAACCAACCAGACCAAGCATTGCCCATTTTTAAAAACCTTGTTTGCRGAACACTTCCAGGAGTCCTCTCCCTGACAGGCCTACTTCAGATAATTACAAAACTCCTGAAGCGCTCAAATTATTCTTTCACATCAACTACTAACATAAAAAGGATCTTCTAGGCTTCTTCATGAGACTGTGCATACACCTCAGCGTGGCACTAGATAATTTGAATTGTGCTCCTTTTGTTTGTCTCCCCACATGTTGAGGATGTTCGCATGAGAGCGTGCTTGAAGCACGCAAACCAATTTTTGCGGGCATTGACTTAACTTCACGCAGGAGTTTAAACAAATACCATGTCTGCTGACAGCCAGTATACTTTTACATCCTTAAGAGAGAAAAAAAMCCAAACAAACCAGAAACAGCTCCAAAACACCATAAAAGAAATGACCACAATGTAAGACACAAAACAAACCCGCTTCGAGACCGGGGCTCTCGACCAGGTTAAATGACTCAATTTAACCAGGCAAGCTCTGAGAGGGTCAGAAACCGCAGGGTGAGAAAAGGGCACAKCTCACCAGCTCCTTCTACCGAGCAGGGCGAGCGAGAGGCGGCAAAGGCACCACCGCCGCCCCCCTCCCCGCCTGTCTCCCGCACGACCCAAGCGCCGCGCCCCCTCCCGGGTTTCCCTGTGACAGGAGCCCGCAGCGCCCGGGCGCTCACCTGTTGATGAAGCCGTAACCGTTCCTCACGTTGAACCATTTCACTGTTCCCAAAACCTTCGTTGCTGCGGGGAAGGGGCAGAGGGGAAGGGAAGGAGGGGAGGGAGCGGCACGTCAGGGGCACGTGGCGGGGCGCGCGCACAAAGGCCCCGCGTGGCGGACATCTTGCGCCGCCCCGCCCCCACCCGGCGAACGGGGCTGGCGGCGCGCGGGCAGGGGGGGAACGGGGCGGCTAACGGCCACCGCGCGCGCCAGCGGGGACACGCGCCGGGGGCGGGCAGGGGGCGCG